>NW_026459072.1:0-36916 GCF_021730395.1 Mercenaria mercenaria
TGACTATTCAATTTTAAGAGTACTCCTTGCCTTTGCAAACTATACTTCAAAATCTGGGGGTAACTTTGCTTTGTATTTGATTACTGAAATTTGTTTATACATTTTTTACATGCAGAACTCTTGTGGGTAGGATATATTAAGAGATGAGGAAAATTTAGAAGGTTTAAAATGTCTTTCCAACGTTACCATTTTACAAAAAATCTTAAGATTTCACTTAGCTTAGAGTAAGATACTGACTTACAAGAACTTTTAAGATTATCTTTAAATGTTTTACAAACGCCCTCTTAAGTAGCAAAGATAAGATCTGTCGTAAGTTATTGAAAACAGTGGTCCAGTCTAACTCAGTCACGTGACTAGAAAAAATGGCCAACGAAAACAATGGCAGACAGCGAAAGGCCAACTGGTCTTGTGCCGAAATCTGCACCCTTGTTGTTGAAGTTTCGGATAACTACCAACTAATTCCATCCAAATTTAATTCTCAATATACTGCTGGCAGCCGTAAGCAAGAGATATGAAGATGCTGGACTACAATTAGAATGACTACATACAAAACGAAATAGAGGGGTTGACAAAACAAAGCTGAAAAATACATGGATAAAGTAATTAGTTAATGTTAGAAAAAACAAGAGCACGCTCATCTGATTTTTTTGTCTCTGTATAATAAAAATAATGTCCTACCCATGATTTTCTAAGTCCAACAAGAGCCATGTCAGACATGGCTAATCCCCCCACCGGGCATATCATTATTGAAGGATGTGGTCCGCATCAGGGGTTTTAAGATGTGGAAGAAAGAATAAGTCAGTAGTGAGGTGGTTTACTGCTAAATTTTATAAATTTTCATGAAGAGTATAGCTATGATGTTTTTCTATATGGCTACTGTAAAAAGAAGGAATGGAACGCTAACAGGGAACAAGAGTGCCAGAATGTCACAATATATGCCCGTCAAAGTAAATTTCTTTACTCTAGCAGCTGTATTTGCAAATGGAATGTTAATTTTGTGGTTGTTTAGTAATCATTGTAAGTCTTTTGTTTTTTAAAGTCCACAAAAAAACTCCTTACTAGGTAGAGATACCTTATATATAATAAAATTAATAAAATACACCTAAAACTGGAGAGTAACATCTATGCTGTACCACAGAAAAGTGGTCTTGTTTTTTCCCTAGGGTCAATTATAAAAATGTTACAATATAAGTTATTTATAGTAACAACTAAGGGAAGTTAATCTTCAAAAAAAAAAAAAAAAAAAAAAAAAAAAAAAATTGCAAGTCCACACAAAAATCTTTATCAGGAAGAGACTGGTCAAAATACACCTCAAAATTGGATTTAGCATGTTTGTTGTACTACAGAAAAGTGGTCTCGATTTTTCCCTACGACTAGTAATGAAAAAGTTACAATAAAAGCTATTTAAAGTAACAACAAAGGGAAGTAATTCTAAAGAAGGGAACTGCGCATGACACTTCGTCTCATGATGGTGTATAATTGTGCCAAGTTACATCAAAATCCCTCTATGCATGAAGAAGAAATGCTTCGGACAAAGTCATTCTTGTATCTGACCTTTGGCCTCTAAGTGTGACCTTGACCTTAGGCCTAGTGACCTGGATCTTGCGCACGACACTCCGTCTCGTGGTGGTGAACATTTGTGCCAAGTTATATCAAAATCCCTCAAGGCATGAAGAAGAAATGCTCCGGACAAGGTTTTTATTGTTGTATCCTTTGACCTCTAAGTGTGACCTTGACCTTAGACCTAGGGACCTGGTTCTTGCGTATGACACTCCGCCTCGTGGTAGTAAACATTTGTGCCAAGATATATCAAAATCCCTCCATGCATGAAGAAGATATGCTCCGGACAAATTTTTTTAAGAAAATATGATAAAGGGGAATAACTCAAAAAATAGGCAAGGTAGAGTTATTGTTCTTGCACACTGCACTTCCTCCCAATGTGTTCTATCAGTGTATGAAGTTTGAAGAAAATCCCTCCAGTACTTTTGGGGTTATGCTCCGGACAAAATGTTTTAAGAAAATATGATAAAGGGGAATAACTCAAAAAATAGGCAAGGTAGAGTTATTGTTCTTGCACACTGCACTTCCTCCCAATGTGTTCTATCAGTGTATGAAGTTTGAAGAAAATCCCTCCAGTACTTTTGGAGTTATGCTCCGGACAAAATTTTTTAAGAAAATAAGATAAAGGGGAATAACTCAAAAAATAGGCAAGGTAGAGTTATTGTTCTTGCACACTGCACTTCCTCCCAATGTGTTCTATCAGTGTATGAAGTTTGAAGAAAATCCCTCAAGTACTTTTGGAGTTATGCTCCGGACAAAGATCGTTGCGGATGCACGGACGGACGGACGGACGGACAGACGGACGCACGGACGGAGAGCATTTCTAATATCCCCTTCACCTTTGGTGGGGGGATAAAAAAGGGCCATAATTCTTGCAAAAAGCAGGATGGAGAGATAGTAGAGATTAAGAGAAGGGTGTTCAGGCGGCGTATGCCAACTTCCTGCTCTAGTTTTAGACAGACCCACAGCAGAAGTAGAAGACAGTAGTGTTGACAACTTTTCATGTGTTTTATGTGAATCAGTTTCTAACTTTGAAAGAATATGGAAGGTATAAATTATCAATACAAACTGCTACATTACATATTTCAAATTAGTAAATGGCTAAACTGAATTTTGCAACTAAACAATACGCAAATCTCATTTTCTAACCTGTGTGTGAAAATTGCTATATTGAACATTTCAGATGGGTTATTACAAATTCCATGTACCAAAATGACAGCTTTTAACTTTCCTGTGACTAATTTGAATGTTACAAGTAATAAATTAAAAATTACATTCACTCAGCTGGGTAGAGTATAATGCTTATACAAGAAATTATTCCAGGGGTCAACTTTTTACTTTCATGAGTAATTACAATTTGCATACAGTGAAAGATAATTATACTTTTTGTTCTCAAGGCATATAAAACATGCATGTCAGAACTATTTGATGTTATTTATATTTCATTTTGTAAGTTTAGGAGAAAAGCTGACCTAAACACAAAACTTAACCAAGAAATCTGATTTTCTAAGTCCAAAAGGGGCCATAATTCTTGCAAAAAGCAAAATGGAGTTATGTTTCTTGCTGTACAGAGCTTTTGATGGCAAACAAGTGTTGCAAGTTTCAAAGCAATAGAGTTGATAGTTTTAGAGAAAATTTGACCTAAACATAAAACTTAACCAAGAAATCTGGTATTTTTTAAGTCCAAAGGGGCCATAATTCTTAAAACAAGAGGGTCATAATGACCCTATAAGGCTATATCACTCACCTCTAGAGTGTTAACAAGCTTTTCTCTACCACATTCATAATGCTTGCAAGAGATTGTGTGCCCCATTCCAGAAATATCTTGAATTATTATTTATTGATCTTCACAATGATTTTCAATTTTCTTCTAACCTGAAAGAGTTGTTGTCTGAGATATGCCAGTTGCTAGAAATCAAATATACAACTTCAGAAAGGATTTTAGAACATAGATGGCTGTCTGCCTATGATGTAGCGTTAAGTACTGAAATGCTGATGGAATTTCACTTTCGTGTATTGACCCTGTAGTCAGAAACCATTCAACAGCAGTGAAGGAGCTCAACAGATTGAAAGATAACTTTGAACACCTTCTCACTGAAGAGGATACATCAGTCTGCCGTCTTGAGAGAGATCACCAGTTATTGTGTGGACAGTCGTCTGCCAGAAGTGTCTGATGATACCGGTATTGTAGAGTGGTGGACCTAAGTTAAACACAAAAAAAGATACCCTGTTCTTTGCAAGATAGCTGTGGCAACACTTTCCATCTTCCATGATTCCAGAATAGAATCAACTTTCAATGTTATGGGAGGTTAATTAAAGTATCAAATCAGGGAGAATGAATGTCAATACTTACAGCTCAATTCAGACTGTTAAGTATGCTTTGAAAGCCCGCAAAACTACAGCTCTCATGATGTTCAGGCATAAAGATTAGGATATAATCCTGTTGACAGACATAATTATAGGCTTAAAGTTAAGATCAGCAGCAGGGAGATACAAAGAAAAACAAAACTGCCTAACGCATTTAAAAGAACCTTATTTAGTATCTAGTCATATGTAATGTATTTTGTAACAATGTAGGAACATGTCTTTCTTTTCCTTTTTCTCTAAATGAAATTTAATAGGGATTATCTAGAATCTTGTATTCGATAATCCTTCTTAAATACATCACCTAGCGGGTGGGTCGGTGCGTTTTGGTAACGGTATGGTACGGTATGGAATTTAGCCATTGCAGGCGCAATGTTATCATAATCCGGGAACTTGCTGAAACAGCCAAAAAAGCACTGAACAATTTAACGCAATTAAACGCATTTACAAGTTATTTCCAGTTGTTTCATTATGCCTAGACGGAAGAGTACGAAAGCGGCGTCACGGCCAGACATGTGGCGACGATCAAAGCGAGTTTCTTCACCTAGAGCACAGGACGAGACTCACGAGAGGCCGAAGTGCGGCTGACGTGATGCCAATGTCGGTATCTCTAATACGAGAGACACAGAAAAAGAAGGTCAAGGCGCATTAGAAGGTATAAGTACGTCTTCCTTCAGATATCCAGAACCACCTTTAGATCTATTTCAATATGAGCCATTTGACAACTTGATTGATAGTACGTCTCGCCCACAAATTCTGGGGTTTACCTTCAACAAGTTAGACAGTAGCATACCAATGAAAATAAAAGAAAGAATCTGGTCTGGGGAATTTACAGACTTGGCTCTACTTTTAAAATCATCACGCCAGTTACAACCTGTAATAACCTTAGTTTACGCAAAATTTAAAATAATTCTACTTTCGATATCGTGTTTTATCGTGTTTTCGATCAAGGAACCCCAGACGAGCGGGGGGTTACGATATGTCCTCACCAGATAACTAGGGAATAAGAGTTTAGAGAACATTTAACTAAGCTAGAGATCAATGTTCCTTTGTCCCTTAACAAATCGGCATTCAAAGCGTTGTATAAAGAAAACTGCAACCGAGAAGAAGCCACTCGGCAAAATACAGTACAAAACCGAACACCCTCGAGATCGCCGATTCAGCATTCTTCAAACGAAGTTGATATCAGTCTGTGTATTTCAACGCTCAACAGTACAATGACTGCATTCTCGGAAACAGTCAAAAGATTGACAGAAACTTCGAGAGGTCCAGTGGGAATACCGTCTAACGATAGTCCGACGTTGGAAGACGTTTACAAAGGTATAGAATCACAAAATTCATACGGACTCTGCTCAACAAGAGGGCCATCAAGGCCCTGTATCACTCACCTGACCTATTGACCTAAAGATCATCAAGATTAACATTCTGACCAAGTTTCATTAAGATATGGTCATAAATGTGGCCTCTACCAGTGTTAAATAGCTTTTCCTTTGATTTGATCTGGTGACCTAGTTTTTGACCCCACATGACTCAGATTCCAACCTGACCTAAAGATTATCAAGATTAATATTCTGACTAAGTTTCATGAAGATACAGTCATAAATGTGGCCTCTAGAGTGTTAACAAGCTTTTCCTTTGATTTGACATAGTGACTTATTTTTTGACCCCACCTGACCCAGATTTGAACTTGACCAATAGATCATCAAGATTAACATTCTGACCAAATTTCATTAAGATATGGTCATAAATGTGGCCTCTACAGTGTAAACTAGCTTTTCCTTTGATTTGACCCGATGACCTAGTTTTTGACCCTACATGACCCAGATTCAAACTGGACCTTGAGATCATCAAGATTAACATTCTGACCAAGTTTCATGAAGATATAGTCATAAATGTGGCCTCTACAGTGATAACAAGCTTTTCCTTTGATTTGACCTGGTGACCTAGTTTTTGACCCCCAGATGACCCAATATCAAACTAATTCAAGATTTTATTGAGGGTAACATACTAACCAAGTTTCATTAAGATTGGGCCAAAAATGTGACCTCTAGAATGTTAAGCTTCTCCTTTGATTTGACCTGGTGACCTAGTTTTTTATCCCAGATGACCCAATACCAAATTCGTCCAAGATTTTATTAAGGGTAACATTCTGACCAAATTTCATTAAGATTGGGCCAAAATTGTGACCTCTAGAGTGTTAACAGTGGAATTGTTGACAACGGATGACTGACGAAGGATGACTGACAGAGGACGACGGACACAAGGCAATCACAAAAGCTCACCTTTGAGCACTTCATGCTCAGTTGAGCTAAAAAATCATGCACTTAAAGACGGAACTATTACAGCTTTTAGGCCATTTTCAATTCGCCTCAAGAGTGATAATACCAGGACATAGTTTCGTATCATACCTTATTAATCTTTCAACAGAAGTTAAGGAATTGCATTACTTTGAGACGATCTTTATATGTGGTTAAGATTCCATGAAAACTGGAACGGTGTTTCTATGTTTTATGAAGACAAGGTAACTTCTTCAGAAGACAGGCAATAATTCACTGATGCAAGTTCTACTCTAGGGTTTTCAGCCTTTTTTCAGAACAAATGGTTCTGCAGTACGTGGCCTGCTGAAGTTCCAGCTGACATTTCTACGGCTTTTCGCGAACTCTACCCCATAGTTGCAGCAGCAGTGCTATGGGGAGATTTCTTGGGCATAAAACTCTGGAACCTAGCAACAGGCTTTTGCTATCATCCAGTGTTTTCCTTGGGGATTAGCCTCTCAAGCCAATACCCAAGAAAGAAGGAGGCATACTGGCTCAGACTACTTAAATATTTGCATGTGCATTTCTAGTCATTCATTTAGTCTGATGTTCTTAGCCAGTTATAAATTCCAAAAATAATAAAAGTATGAACAATAAAAATCTTAGTTTTAACTGAATCGAGTATAAAAGTCAGTTTTGTCCCATCAACTCCCGTCTAAATGGATTTGACTCAAACTTAAAATAGATGTTCCACCTTATCACCCACATCATGTGACACAAGGTGCATAACTCTGACACCAATTTTTCACGAATTATGCCCACTTTTACTTATAATTTAAGGTTAATTTTGATGCATTTTCACTATATCTCAGTTATTTCTAAACGGATTTGATTAAAACTTAAAATAGATGTTCCACCTCATCACCCACATCACGTGACATAAGGTGCAGAAATCTGACACTAATTTTCATGAATTATGCCCCTTTTACTTAGAATTTTAGGTTAATTTTGCATTTTCACTATATCTCATTTATTACATGTAGTGTACTTAGTGTTTTAACATAAGGGTGCAGACAACTGGAGAATCCAAAGCTGACCTAAGACGGCACCTATCAATTGTTGTAAGTACAGTGGAACTTCCAAAAACCGGACCTTCTAAAATCCAGAAACCTTTGAAAACTGCATGAAACTCAAAGTCCCGTCTTATTTCTATATATCATAATAACTTCCGAAAACCTGAACTTCCGAATTCTGAAAACGATTTTCTGGACGATTTTTGAAGGACTGTTTATATTCTAACACTATATAAAGTTGACTTCCGAAAACTGAACAGCAAAACATTTGCCGGATTAAAAGTGTCACCTATCTTTAACATGTTAATCCAAAAATGCCCACAGCAAGTGGTCAACATGTTCTATTGTTTATCTATTAGCGACACACGTGTATTTTGACAAGCATAATCACAATGAACATTTGATGCAAAAGAAAAGAAATACTTTAATACTTTAATTTGTCTTCAATTTATAAAAATGGAAATTTATTATACATTCTTGATTAACCTTAATGTTCATAATTAATTGATTAATTGTACAATTATAAAAGATAATAACAGCCTCGATAGCCTAGAGGTAGAGCGTCCGCTTCAAGTGCGGGAAGTCGTGGGTTCGATCCCCGGCTGCATCATACCAAAGACATGAAAAATGGTACCAGTAGCTCCCTTACTTCAGCATTAAAAGGGAAACTGGCCTCTTCTCTAATACCCTCGTGGCAATGGATTCCATCAGGAATGAGGTGTCGAGAGTGATTAATATAAGCTATAGAACTTCCTTCACAATCGACCTAAAATAAATTATGTATAAACTAATCCCCTAGTATAAGAGAACATAACTCTAGTGCACCACATCCACTTTGCCTGCAAACTTCCAAACTTCTGAATTCCAGAAACATCCAAATACCGAACTTTTAGGCTGGTCTGGAGGTCGTTCAGTTTTCAGAAGTTACGCTGTACTTATTGTATTTAACCAGACTTCACACATTTTTCTCATAAAAAAAAAGATGAAGTGATCCAGTTTCATCTCAGTTATTTCAGATCTATGATCACAAAGAGGCCAAATCGGGAAAGACGTGTTCTGTATTCCTGTCCAAAACCCTTCTAGCCTTGCTGAGTGGCAGTGGATAAAGGCACAAAGGTGAAAGAGCTGTTCCACACCAGGCACAAAAAAATAGCCTTTTAGTTAACTAAATTATGACTAATAATTTTCGTTGTCGGCTATTGTGTTTGTTTCGGTCACAAGCCCAGTCCGCAACAGAACCTCACACATGTTTCATTCTTCTTTTTTTTTTAACAGACACACGTGATGAGTGGCTGTTTGTCACGCATGAGCGAGACACAAGGTGCCAATTGGAAAAATCCGAACTGAGGTTTAAAACACAATTGGCTAGGCTCAAGAAAGCAACAGAGGGCTTGAAAATATTGCTGGAGGCTGTTCAAGTCATGAGAAAGGGCATTTCAGAACTGAAAAAACGGAAGAGTGATTCGGCGGACGGTAGTTCTCAAAAGAGATAGAGAACTGTTTTAGCTGATCAATGATCTGGTACTTTTGTGCCAAAGATCAGCTGACTGACACTTGCGCTTCCGTCTTAGCTGATAATGTCTTTTCATAGGCCAAAGTAATAACTCTGGTTCAGATACTGAGGATTTTATGAACAAGAAAGAAGGAGCAGACAACTATTCCCTAATCCAGGAATTAAAGGAGTTCTTCAGTATACAAACAATAGCAGGAGACGAAGCTAGTGAAAGACAGGCTAGACTTTCGGATAGAGCTCTTAGGGGGAGAGATAAAAAAGACAAGGAAAAGTTGAAGTCTCTTAGAGAAAAACATAGACTGCCAAAAAACATTAACAATCTTCAAATTCCAACTTCTGAAAATGTTGTCTGGCGACAACTGCAACCAAACATACAAAGCATAGATTACATTCTACAGAAGGCAACAGGAAATTACGCCCTAGCCCTAATACTCCAGTCATCCGGGCCTTGGATTTTATAAAGAACAACGGGAAAAGGGACGAGACTGAAGCTAACGTTTCTGATGCCTTCAAAGTTTTATGTCTATCCATCAAAGCAACAAATACAGCCAGACAGGAAAGAATAAGGAAAGATATAAAGCCACAATACAAGGCTGTACTTCTCCTACCAAACTTGTTCGGAGACAATCTTTAAGATATAATTAATTTAAAGAAACTTGACAATACCAAAGTAAGCCAGGTCGTCAATTCCAATGGACATGGCAATTATTTTTCAAGGAAGAAGGGGGGCACCAGAACAACAACTTACAGGCAAACAAATCAAAGGTTTGCCCCTAAGGGACATCAACCTCAAAGAAGGCGGGACAACCTCAAGAAGCGATCAGGGCAACTGAGCGTATTATTTCCTAGGTAGCTTTTGAGCTCTACAGGAAAGGAGTGCTATACAAAATTAATGTGGTATGATATTTCTGATAAATGAATATGCATATTAACATGAACAGAGTGTTAAAATCAAAGCACTCAAAGTACTGATGGTGGCTGCTAATCAATGTGTAAAATATTAGAAAGAATTTTTACTATACACCAGAAGAACATTATTTTTTGTAAAATATTCAGCTTTTGTTTCAAAATTAAGCCTTTTTCACTGGGAGTCATTGTTTACATACACACTGATTCAGTCTTTAACAGTTTTGGTCCTTTTTGATTATTTGTAACTAAAACTACAACATAAATTACATCGAAGGTGTTTTTACTATAAATAAATAACATGAGCTTTTTTCCAAATCATTCAGCTTTTAAGATTTCTTTCTGGGATGTGTCAATCAGATTAACAACTCCAGCGCAGACTGGTTTATTCTTAATATTCTCCCTAGTGCACGTGCCTATGTAATTGTGTTAATTTCTTTTTTCATGCGAAGCATGCTTTAGTCCAATTTTGGCGTGTAGATTTATATTGACATTGAATAATTTTATTTATCCAAAAAGTGCATGAAGTGCTTCTTTATTTTCAAAATAAATATTTCTTTTGACTTGATTTCGAGCGACCTATAAGAATTTCTTTAATTATCATTATTATTTTCAATCCACTCATTGGCAAGAATATTTTGATTTGCGCAATACTCAAACAGGTCTATATGGAAGAGCACTAGTCTTAAAATCTTTGTAGTCTTAAAGTCTTTAAAATAATAGACAGAAAAATCTTTGTAGTTATAGAATGTCTGTATATTTACACAATGTCTCTTAAAATGAAGCTATCATAATTTAAATTCATCGATGTGGTAAACTCTTTGGTAAGAGACATTCTAATGCTTTTCAGAGGTACCCGACTCAATAAAATATTAGCAGTATGTTCTGGAACTATATTTTGTCTTTCGCTGGATGTTACACAAGCTTGGTAAGCCTGCGCAATTCATAAAACGCACAGCGCAATAAATTTGTTATTTGCGCAATGATTTTAAAGATTATTTTTTTAAACGGACAGGGTAACAAATGGATAATTTGGCTAATAAGTTAATATGCAGTTTTTACTTGAATTTGTGAATATCATATTTGCTATTTTGTGACAAAAGGGCATAAAATTAGTCACCATAATCACATGCGCAAATGTATTACCAAATCCCGCAGAATCGTTATGCGTGTTTATGCTTAATGAGTTACCGCGGAAGAAAATACGTGGCATTATTTGAGTATTGCACAATTACAAGTCATAAATCGTATATTGGTCATAGCAAATGGGATTGACATAACTGAACTTCATCCGATCAATGAACTCTTTGAAATTAGAGACAATCTAATGGAACTACATCACTTCGCTGTGTTGTGAGGCCATTTAACCCTTTCCCACACCGATACGTTTATCACCGTATCTATCGATTACCAAACAGAAACGTATTGACCCGAGTCTATCGGTTCCCCGATAGAAACGTATTATACCGATTAACGGCCATTTGAACAGAATCGTTTTATCCCGTGTCTCATAATCAATCGCTTTATTTTCGTTCTTTTCCTAAAGAAACAAATTTCGGATGTTTACTAACTCAAAATATGGGATTTCGTCATCATTATTTACGTACAAGATCATGTGGTTACTATTTAAATTTATCGAGTACTTTGCAAAGAAAGACACCGGGGTTTTTTCCTACATGTGCACGACGCTACGTCATGGAAAATTACTGAGAAAACTGCTTGCAACTTGCCGGTTCGCGGGCTTTCCTCGTTCTAAAAATAACAACCATTTAACATCGAAGTATTTTTAAATGTGTTAGGTCATGAAGGTCACACGTGATACATGCAGATTTCCCCTAAACAACAATTTGTGTATACGATGGCTTGGAATTTATGGCCTTACATAACGGGAAGTGTTAATCAAAACAGAAGGACCGCGGCTTTCAAATATTTTATGACACCCCAAGAGTTAATTGCAGCGGAAGTCACCCGTGATGTACCGACGTTTGATCATCAAAATATTACGTAATATTATCTTAAAAATATTTTAATTTTTAGCACAAGAATATTGTAGTCGGTTACCAGTCTCGATCTCAGCAATCTTTTTGCACTTTCAGAAATTTTACGATCCGTTATTTTTGTAGTGTTATTCAGTTTGATGGTTGTTTTTTTATATAAATACTTACCGATTCCGATTCGGAAGATAAGTCTATTAACTATAAATCAAACTTTCAAACATCAAAATGAAATTGTATATGAATTTCAATGTGAAAGTAATCCAAAACAGAATTTTATGCCTAAAAAAATATATTCCCGTACTTTAACACTTTATATCTTCGAAACTCAAAGAGAAACTACAATAAATCTTGTATCATCGGAAAGAGAATTTAAATTGCTATAAACTTTATACTGACAAAAATAATGTCAAACTTACAGAAAATATTAAAATAATGACATTTTTAACATAAGTGTGTGTAATCACAAAATAATGCCAACACCTCTGTTCAGATAAGACAGTCACCTTTATCAGCCATATACCGATTATTGATTATTGATTATCACTTATCAGTGTTATGTAAAAGAGGTTACTTTGGCTTCTGTTCTGTGTGGTAAAGGGTTAATGAGAATGAGAAATTGAGCTATAGCAAGGACTCGTCAAACACTTTCAGCGTTTAGCCGACTCAAAAATGAAAACCCAGAGGATCTATAGTTCCTGAAAATGATGAACAATTAAATATTAGTTTTTTTTTTAAATTTTGTGTTTCTCTTCATTTTAACCTAATCAAAAAGTATTCCTGATAGAAAAGAAAATAAGAAATACCATTAAAAAGCCAGATTCATTAGCAACATTTCATTAATTGATGTCAAACCATCAAACCAATCCCATGAACAGAAAGTTTCATAAATATCAGATTTCTAACAGAGGTGTCAAATTTATCAAATTCCACAAATCGCCCTGTGCACACAGTGCAGATAAACTGATAAGACAGTATTGATAAGTGATTTATGATAAGCTGTCATAGATCATACACTGTAAATATAGCTGATATGGCTGCCTCTTGTGAAGTAATGAGTTAAAAGTATGGTCAGCGTTGAACAACGGCAGGAAATCAAGCTGGAGTCCCAGGAGACTTGATATGCACCTTAAAAACTGTGGCCACCATTTACAAGTTCATTTACCATTCTGCATTTGCAAACTAATCTATCAAAGAAATAATCAAACAAACAAAAATTCAAAGGAAATGATCTCCGAACATGAAATATTTGGACTATTCTGTAGTTACTTCAGAGGGACTGGATGATAGGGCATCTAAGTTGTGAATTGGGGAGTTTTATCATCCAAAACTGTCCACTATGTGCAGGACAGATAGGCGGAAAACATGAGTGCATTATATAGATGTGGGGAATGGACATTGGTTCTATCTATGTCATCTGATATTCAGATGGAATATACTAACAAGGGATGTGTCAGAGATATTACGGGACTCAGAGACAGCTCTTTACATTTGTCAATGGGCTCAAAGGCACATCTTTAGGGAAATCAGTTTACAACATCACTACTTGACAGGATTTTCTTGACGACAAATTATGGACGGCTGTCAGGAATTCTGCAGTCGTGTCAGTTTTGGGAGGATGTCTTTGACAGACTCTACGTGATGACACAAAATGTTTTTACAGTTTGTTGAAGAGCAGGTGAGCGAGAACAGTGGCGTGTAGTCAGAAGTGGAGGAAACTCCAAAACCAGCAGCAAAATATTGGCAGAGGCTAACGGCTGGGAAAAAGTCGAGATAAATTAGAAGTAGAAAAACAACTTTTTGGACAATAGTGATATTTCAGACTTTATTTTGGACACTCATTAAACAAATAATGATAGCAATAATAATAATTTAGGACAATAAAACATTTATGGAATCTATGTAAGTTATATTTTTGTTACAATTCCACTACTTTAACAGCTTAAATATTTAGATGTATATATTTACTTGACAAACTATAAACTTTTGTTTGTGTGTGTTTATTTTTTTATTAGAAGTGGTTAGGTGTGTTTCTTATTTGCTTTATTAACCAGGTTTTCGTGAGTTATTAGATTGGGGTAGATGGTCGGGCGGGCGGGCGGCGGCGGCGTCAAACTGGTGTTTCCGGTCAATAACTTTTGTTTCGGTAAAGATATTTGAATAAAACTGGTATGTATGTAGCTTATATCAAGACAAAGGCTGGGATTGATTTTGGGGTTTCTGGGGTCAAGGTCAAGGTCACTGTTACTTAAAATAGAAAAAGGGTTTCCGGTCAATAACTTTTGTTTCGGTAAAGATATTTGAATAAAACTTGGTATGTATGTAGCTTATATCAAGACAAAGGCTGGGATTGATTTTGGGGTTTCTGGGGTCAAGGTCAAGGTCACTGTTACTTAAAATAGAAAAAGGGTTTCCGGTCAATAACTTTTGTTTCGGTAAAGATATTTGAATAAAACTTGGTATGTATGTAGCTTATATCAAGACAAAGGCTGGGATTGATTTTGGGGTTTCTGGGGTCAAGGTCAAGGTCACTGTTACTTAAAATAGAAAAAGGGTTTCCGGTCAATAACTTAACTTAGGAATGAGCTATCACGATGAAACTTGGTGTATAGAAAACTTATATAAAGCTGTAGCTTGGGATTGATTTTGGGGTTTCTGGGATCAAGGTCAAGGTCATTGTTACTAAAAATAGGGTTAGGGTTAGGTTAGGGTTAGGGTTAGCATATCTTCTACATGCATGGAGGGATTTTGATGAAAGTTGGCACAAATGTTCACCATCATGAGACGGAGTGTCATGCGCAAGAATCAGGTCCCTAGGTCTAAGATTAACTTCCCTTAGTTGTTACTATAAATAACTTATATTGTAACTTTTTGATAATTGACCGTAGGGAAAAACCAAGACCACTTTTCTGTGGTACAACATAGTTGTTACTTTCTAATTTTAGGTGTATTTTAAGGTATCTCTACCTGGTAAGGAGTTTTTTTGTGGACTTAAAAAAACAAAAGAATTACAATGATTACTAAACAACCACAAAATTAAAATTACATCTGCAAATACAGGTGCTAGAGTAAAGAAATGTGACGGGCGTATATTGTGACATTCTGGCACTCTTGTTTATTCTTATGAAAAGTGTTGAAAACCTGGTTTCGTGGCATTACCGCGTTTCTTGTTTTAATGTTTGAGTTTTACATGGATTGTTCTATTTAGGTAAACTTGGGTTTAATTTTCAAATATATTCAAATGTTACCATAGTACCGAAAAATAATTTTGATTTTTTTTTTTCTCTTTACAAGAGAGAAATTAAGCTTATCCACCTTACTATGTAAGTTATTTTATTTGCAATTTCTCTACATTAAAGCAGCATGCCTCCAGATTGGCTAAAAAGTAATCTTTCTTTCAAAATGAAGTTTTGGTCATATTATGAACATTAGAATATGAATTTTTGTTTCTAACATATTTTAAAAATTCCAAATCAAGAAAAAAAGATGACCGCATGAGGAACTGAACCCCTGCGGCAATAAAGATATTTTCCAGTCGTCGTAACCAATAGCGCTATAGCTGAAGTAGTGAATAATGACTTCAAAATATAGATATTTATAATCGAGGCAGTTTACCTGGAGTATAGAGTGACAAACACTTTTCGATTTTTAACGTAAAAAGTAGTAAAAACAGCAAATTCTCATGTGTTTCCGTAACATAAAGTTTGTCAGTAATTAAGATTTAAAGCCTTCTTATGAAATATAGCATTCATTTCAAGATATCTAAAAAAAGATATTTTTTTTTGTTGTTGTCGAACGATCTGGAGGCATGCCGCTTTAATATCAAAATTATTTAGATGTATATATTGACTTGATACTGTATTTTTTCTATTAAAGGTGTTAAGATGTGTTTTTTTTTTTTTTGTTTTATGTTAATGTTTGCGATTTACATGGATTGTTTTTTGGTTTTTTTTGGTAAACTTGTGTTTTGATTACAAAAAAAAAAAAAACGATTTTGATTTTTACTACATGTACTTAGAAATGAAGCTTAAATAATCACTAAGTAAAGAATAAGTCATTATCTTGTACAGTTGTCTGTTGATTCTATCTAAGACAAACTGGTTATTTCATCAAATCAAGATAAGGTTAATTAGATATGTAGTTATATACCTGTCATCTTTATAATTAGTCTTGTAGTAAAGAATTCTTACCTTGTCATCACAATTAAATCTTGATTACGGCAGTGATGTAACGTAATGTGTGTTGTAGGTACAGAGGAGACAATGCAAATTATCTGTTATAGTAATTAATTATCTGCCACTTTTATTCATACCTTTAAACTTACTGTTATAGGAGAGATCGTGTTTGTATACAAATCCGTTTGTATTTTCTATTTTTAGAACTGATAAGACAATAGTCGTGTGGGCAGACGCCGAGCGTCAATGATTTTTTTTTTGTAAACAGTGATGTTTTTCTAATGGCTTAAACTTTCTTAAAACGCAAATGATATCAATAATTTTTTGATCAATGTAAAGGATATAAAACAAGCAATTTATTGATTACTTTTAATTATTATTTCGATTCTTAATAAAATGGATTAACTACGAATGCTTAACTTACAGTGGTTTTTTCTAAAAGTTTGGAGCATCGTTATGCTGCTATTAAAATCATATGTCATTTAAAATGGTTATTCATTTAAATAAGATATTTAAATAAGAAAATATGAAAATCGTAACTTTTTGAATTTTTAAAATCCATAAATTAGCAAAAAAGTTATAACATTTGTTTTACCCACCACCAGATAAACAGGTGTTAATTTGTGATGTCACGGGGATCTCTCCTATATCAATTAATCTGTTTTGGTGATTTTTGTTTATGCACAACTGGCTGACCATTTAGGAAAACAACAGAGTTTTGTCTTCCGTAAGAAATTCCACACATTTTTTACTAATGCTAATTATTTTGTTTACAGTTACGACCACATACTTTTTGCCTTTTCTTGTGCTATTGAGTAATACCATGACCTTAATTATTTTGTTTTTTTGCGTTTATCCGCTCAAGATTTTGAAATCAACTCTTGGTTATATAATATTCTAAGGTTAATTATATTATTTGCTCATTTTTGTGGTAAATACGTAGTACCGAATCTGGAAAACAATTTACTTATCTGCATATTTTGCAATGAGCATCAGTGTCTCTGTTATTAACTTTGTTTACTGTTTGCATGTATCATATGAATCATGTGATTCTTTCACAACCATTTCATCATTTGTTATTGCGACGTAGTTCTGGGATAAGGTATAAATACTCAGCGAAATGGGCTTGGAGATCAGTTCGGATCGGTTCAGATCAGTTCGGTTAAGTTCAGTTTTGGGCTTGGGTTAAAGAGCAGGTTAAAAAAAAATGTGGAAGTTTTAGAATTGGTTACTATGTTATAGAACTCTTTGGCTTAGAAATACAAATTATGTAAAAGTTTGATGCCGGGAAATATTGTTTAAGAAGCTGATGTATTTATACCTAGATTGACTCTTATTATGTTTTTTTTTATCATTTAATCCTGTAAATAAACCCGTGTGTGTGAAAAAAAACTACCAATTTTCTCAATCTACGCAACCTTGTGGTGTTACAGTAACAGGCCTGGAGTGGCTATAAGCAAGCCAAACAAGTTGTAACGGCAATGTACGGAAATAGCGTCACAATACCTTGTGCATAATGCGTAATTACTCCCCTTTGAGATTGCGCCACCATTTGTATTGCGTTTGGCGGAAAGAGAAAATCTCCATATTGAGATGTGTTTTTATTGAGTTAAATAGGCCCAAAGAGGTATAATATTGTTTCAATATTATGAGTCTAAATATGTATTTGTAATTTTTTAGTGTAAGATTGTCGATAAACCAAACGTTTTTGAGAATTAGCTGGAAAACTGAAATTTATCATGCAGATACCTTTTGACTTTTACTACTTACATTGGAGTAAATGAATGTACTTTACTATTTTCAGTTCGACGTGAACTCAGGAATAAAGAATTATATAAGAAGATATTCTTGGTTCTATGTGCGGCTTTTGGGTTATACTCGTGTAACTACGGCATGCGTGTGCAGCCGTCATACAAGTTTTTGCACAAGGACGTACCCAAAGTGCTAATACAGGTTATTATAGGAGTGCTATTACCATGCAAGAAACATCACCTGATCAACTGTTGTTTAATTTGTGGTTTATTCTATACCTAAACACAATAATGTTACTTGCTTGTTTGAACTATAACTGTCACAGAAGTGACTTATACCCCCACAACACGGTCTTGTCACAGAAGAATGGCAACCATAAGAAAATACGCGATTAAAACCAACTATATGATATGTTGCCGTTGGTTCAGTGCTGTACCTGCTTTTTGACACAGCCCAAAATGCTCTTCAATAGGATACCTGTGCAAGTTATGTAACAGCAGACCACTTTCAAAAATTGTCTGATTGTCTGCAAAATCTGTGTTCTGTTTAAGTAGGAAAAATGTATAAGCTCTACTTTGGTGTATATTATGCACCACTTTGTGAACATGAAAAAAATGTCGTAAAATAAAATTCAGATTATATTCAAATGTCTACATTATATAGTATACAGTGGTCATTCATTTTCTTTTTAGCCAGTGACATTGTATAGTAAAGAAAACACTGACAGTCTCATAAAATCATATGTTTTATAATTGTCACTCTTTAAATTATTAATTTTGTTACTATTTCTTGGCCCTAAGGCATTTAAACTGAACATGAACAACAAAATTATGAATTAATCACAAAAACATACTTTCCTGAGACACTGGAGCCTGAAGGGGTGCTTCAAAGAATAGTCAATGTTTGCTCAAAGTTAAAACAACTGCATAAAAATAGTTTAAAGTGTAGATACATGCCTGACATATTGTTTGGGCAACTGGAAAAAGATGATAACTAGAAAATGCTTTTGTAAAAAAGCCCATGTCTCCCCCAATGCAAAGTCCTATAGGCAAGAAGTCAATAGGGTTCAGGAGCGGAAGTCAAAGAGACACTGATAGTTGGCTGCAATAGGGATCATCTACTTGGCATGTCCAGTCATCCCGCTAAATTTCAACACTCTTGGCCTAGTGGTTCTCAAGTTATCCTCCTATGAAGTTTCATCATTCTGGGTCAAGTGGTTCTCAAGTTACTGACCGGAAATGGTTTTCAATGTTCGGGCCCCTGTGAACTTGACCTTTAACAGAGTGACCTCAAAATCGTTAGGGGTCATCTACTCTTCACGACCAATCATCCTATGAAGTTTCAATATTCTGGGTCAAGTGGTTCTCTAGTTATTAATCGGAAATGGTTTTCAATGTTCAGGCCTTGACGGAGTGACCCCAAAATCAATAGGGGTCATCTACTCTTCATGATCAATCATCCTATGAAGTTGCAACATTCTGGGTCAAGTGGTTCTCTAGTTATTGATCGGAAATGGTTTTCAATGTTCAGGCCCCTGTGACCTTGACCTTTGACGGAGTGACCTCAAAATCAATAGGGGTCATCTACTCTTCATGACCAATCATCCTATATAGTTTCAACATTCTGGGTCAAGTGGTTCTCTAGTTATTGATCGGAAATGGTTTTCAATGTTCAGGCCCCTGTGACCTTGACCTTTGATGGAGGGGTCATCTACTCTTCATGACCAATCATCCTATGAAGTTTCAACATTCAGGGTCAAGTGGTTCTCTTAGTTACTGATCAGAAATGGTTTTCAATGTTCAGGCCCCTGTGACCTTGACCTTAGGGGTCGTCTACTCCAGCAGCCCTACAACCCTATGAAGTTTGAAGGTTCTAGTTCAAATGGTTCTCCAGTTATTGCCCGGAAATGAAGTGTGACGTACGGACAGAAGGACGGACGGACAGGGCAAAAACAATATGTCTCCCCCAGAGAGGGAGAGACATAATTATGAGCTACAGTAGCAGTACAAAGTGTTCTAAATCTACCTATGCCAGGAACAAACTTTGCAAAGATATTGCATTAGAATTAATGTTGACAGTCAGTCAAAACTTTGGTGTCAAAAATTTATGCTTGATCATTGATTTTTTCAGATTGAAATTTAAACAAAATGAAAGAGTTAAACTAGAAGATGCTTTTGTAGAAAAGCCCATGTCTCACCCAATGCATAGTCATAATCATCCTATCATCCTATGAAGTTTCAACAAAAAACAAAAAGGGTCATCTACTCTGATAGCTTGAAGGTTCTGGGTCAAATGGTTCTCAAGTTATTGATCCAAAACCATTTTCCATGTTCTGGTCCCTGTGACCTTGATCTTTGATCAAGTGACCCAAAAATCATTAGGGGTCCTCTACTCTACTTGTCCAATCATCCTATGGAGTTTCAACGTTCTGGGTCAAGTGATTCAAGTGGTTATCGAGTTACTGATCAGAAACTGTTTTCCATATTCAGGCCCTTGTAGGTTGTCTACTCCGTATGCATTGCCTACTTTATGATTTGTTTGTTTGTTTGTTTTGGGTTTAACACCGTTTTTCAACAGTATTTCAGTTTGAAGGTTCAAGGACAAATGGTTCTCCAGTTATTGATCGTAAATGAAGTGTGACGGACGGACAAGGCAAAAATAATATGTTTCCCCCCGGGGTGGGGGTGGGGGGGGGGGGGGGGGGGAACGTAACAATTCAGTCAGTGTACTGACACATTACTGAAAAACAAATGGAAGGTCAGCTCAGCTCAAAGGCTACGCACTGACTGAAACAAGGGAAATCATGAAAGATATGACATGCAATGCCTTACTGATCAATCTTGGTCCGTAATGTAGGATATTTTGCAGTTGCAGTACACCACAGATGAAATTGTCATGTAAGATAAGTTTTTGTCCTTCAGATGTTTGCAAAGAACTGGAGGAGTTCTATACAAAAGTCCTGGAAAGTGTTGCCAAATTGTAACTGCATGTACAAGACTGCATAACTTCTGTTTGGAAAGA
Organism: Mercenaria mercenaria; assembly: GCF_021730395.1. Classification (NCBI taxonomy): domain Eukaryota; kingdom Metazoa; phylum Mollusca; class Bivalvia; order Venerida; family Veneridae; genus Mercenaria; species Mercenaria mercenaria. Next base: position 20,614 of record NW_026459072.1, read on the forward strand.
AACATACCATTACCAGATAACAAACAAATAACTGTTGACAGACAGGAGGAGGTGCTTGCAAATACTGCAGATTTTAATGCTGTTGCTTATCAGCAGCACATCATTGAGCGTTTTGGGTAGAAGATGGATTTTCCTCATGTGTTTAGGTCAGAGTCAGACTGTTGTTGCATGGCAGGAATAATGAAATCGATGCAGAAAGGACTGACAAATATTACTGCGAGCATAGGGAAAGACAAGAAACTAGTGCACCATGTTTCGTCATTGAGTGATGCAACAAATATATGGGATGCTGCAAGGAGAGTTGGTCGAGACAGGATTGCCGCTCGCCAACCATATAGTGTCTGGGTGTACAACAGATTCATGGGAGGCGTAGATCATCATGATCAGTTGAGAGCAAACTTCGGTGTTGGATGTAGTGGAAAGAAGTGGTGGCGCTACCTCTTTTGGTTTATGCTGAACTGTAGCATTGTCAATGCATTTGTCATTTACAAGGACGTATCAACAAGAGTAACAAGCAAGAAGCAATACCGTCATGCAGACTTTAAGAGTGAACTAGTAAGGCTGCTCATTGGAGGGTTTGCCAAGAGAAAGAGATCAGTTGGTGACCTGCAGAGAAATGGAGTTGCACTGGTTCCGCATGAGAACATGGGTGTTCATGTAGACGTTCTGTTGCCTGGGCGCAGAACTACATGCAAATACCACATGCGTGTCCATAACGAACAGCGGGAAACTGTTTATGGTTGCGCAGTATGCAACATTCACTTGTGTAAAGAGGAATGACATGGACAGTACCACGCACAATAATACAAACACTGTTACACTATGGATTATTGAGTGAATAGAACATTTTAGTACTGGTTAGAAACTCAGAAGAATAAAACTGTTTCATAGAAAATGGAACACCAAATCTTAAAAATTATTTAGATATTTGAGAAGATAAATTAGTGTATTAGTACAAGCATGCATTCATTTTGTGTAAATGGAATTTGTTTTCAAAACAGTGACTAAACTTCACACCATTGGAATTATTTTTCAAAGCTAAAACAGCTGGATTTTAGTTCAAGAATAAACAATTTGTGCACTTGGATTTATTTTGATGTTACAGTTAGAACATTAGTTTCACTAAGGATAGACAGGCATTCAGCCTAAAAGATGGGACTTATTTATTGATATATCCATTTTCTGTGTTTATCATATAAAGTTATTATTTTGTTTTAAAATTTATTAAGTTTTGTACATATTTTACTATTTGTTTTGTATTTAAATAAATTAAAAACAAATGATTTCCATTAAAAAAAATATGAATTTGTCTCTTTTATTGCCCAGCATCAATGGTGTAAATTAAATTAAATTACTGATTTTGGTATCACTGGAAAGGAAATTTAATTCTCTACAAGTTTTATATTTGTCATAAAATGATTAAACGAAAACTTAACTAGGAAACACAGGTGTAAACAGAACAGGTGTAAATTTATTGGATTTTTCCAATATACCCATATCGATGGTGTCACTCGAAAATGTCGTATCAGAATTTTGGCGGAAAAACTTTTAATTCATTTTCGTAGATATTTATTAAAGGCGCACCATATGCGAAAACACCAGTTAAAATAGCCAATCAGAAAGTTTGAAAAACGTCACGTGAGAAAATATCGTATGATAATTGGTTTAAATTTCGTCACACAAAAATATCGTATAGGACTCAGAATCAACGTCGATGTTTCAGTGGAATGAACAGTTTTGCAAATTCGAGAATTAATGTAAGTTTTTGCTTCAAATAGTCTTTCAACATTATTAAATTGTGTTTCGTCATTTATAAACAATCGTAATATCTTGTTTTCAATCATAATTTAGACTTTAAAGATAATTTTAAACTGATTAGTAGAACTGAACATATCAGATATTCTGTTTGTCATTTTTTTAAATATTTTTTTTGATTCAGATATTTCAGTAAACGGACAATGATGCATATTTCTAATTATTAAGGCTATTACTAGCTTGATATGAGGTGTTGATAACTCCCAATTTTGATATACGACTTTTTCACATACTCATGCAGACGTTAAGAAATTCTTATACGATGTTTTCGCATAAAACCTTCTGTGCACTACGCATTACCACAGACACTTTGGGGTCAGCACCCTTCCCCTCCCAGGCCACATATAAAGATAGTTTTTTTAGTAATTATAGAATATGGGAATTTTTTAAACATGTTGAAATGGAAACAGAAGTCATTGGACGATCGAGACATGTGCTCAGTTGGTTTTAAAAAACAAAATTATATTGACATGTGTTCAGTTTGTTGTAAAATAGGAAAATTTATTGACTTAGGGTTGTCAGGGGCGGCCTTGGAGGATGCGGGTGCTGACCCCCAAGTGTCTGTTCCCATAACGAAAGTCTTTGTTATGGCCAATTATGAAATTTCTTACTTTTGATTTTGTTTATATTTTCAGTTCCCAAGCGAAGCAAGTACCGCAAAAGCAAAACCGACAAAGGCCCGAGGTGTCACTTCAGTCTGGCTGGAGTCTTTATAGAAGCTTTCTCTGATTAGTAAGGTAATGTCTGTACTAAATAACAAGTGAATTATGGATGCATTCCTTTTAATAAAATCCTTCAACATTTGTCTTGCAATATGCCAAAGCATTTTCTTGAACTTGATTCAGTATTTTGATAGAAAGAAGAACACTATAATACTTATTGATTCCATGCATTGAAAGTGAATTTATCAAAGAATAATGAACATTAATTGTAGATTGTTGATTATTTCATTTTCTTTTTGTAAAGATTTTATGCCCCGGGGAGCATATTAAGCAACTGAGAACATATGATCTTTCTTTCTGTCTGTCTGTTCATCTGTCCGTCAGTCACGAAACTTTAATACTACCTTCAAATGAAAAAAACTTCATCTTACGATCAACAGGGTATTACTTCATAACAAAGGTTCACCATAATGAGTTCTACATGACTCATTGAATTTTGAGTCACGAGATAAAAAGTCAAGGTAACAGTAACCTTGATGCAAGATTGTAAAATAAGCGTCTGCATATGGGGTCTTCCCTAATACAAAATTTGAACCTAGTCTGTGAACAATGCAGTCATATGCTTCAAGTTTCACACAGTCATGTAGGTTTGCCCATCATTCATCAATTTTCAAGTTCAAGGTCAAAGCTTAGTGTTTTATGATTGTTTACCTTACAAAATTTTAATGCAATTCTATCCAACCTCCGGGGTATGACGTTTAAAAAAACACCTCTTGTTCGTTATGTAAAATGTATTAACGACAGATATTTGTTGTTACAGGAGAGATCAGTATTGACGTCAGACACTGAGAATTCGGACACTGAGTATTCGGTTCTTGATGACTGGATCTGCGACAACTGTAAGGAGAAAGCAGTCAATCCCATACAACTGGAGGAACAATTACTTCCTGGAGAAAAAGTATTTCTAATTGATTCAAACAATGAAGTGTGGTTATTTTGTTGGGGATGTGGACTTCGATTCCATTTAAAGTGTGTTTTTGATCTTTCTTTGGATTCTACTGAAGAAGAAGTTGGTGCAAAGTACTTCTGTTGCTTTTGTGAAAATGTCCAGTAAATGGTTACGTTGTAAAGAACAAAATACTGTACATGAAAATCTAATGATTTATCTGTATAGAAGGGAGATTGGGTCATATTCCGGCAAAGGAAGGCAATACAACTTTCTTAAGGAATGTTACTTTACCTTATATCGAGAAACCACACCAAGATATATTTATATTCAAAAGAAGTAAGGGGAATATAGAAGTGTGGAGATGAAATTTCATCCAAATTGCATAAACGGCTGCTAATTTGAAAAAGAATAATCATGGCTTCTAGAGGGAAAAGGCTAGTACAGTTAGCTATTGAAAAAATAACATCACAGAAGGCACGTGTTGAGACAAAAACTGACACAAACAATAACACCCTTGATACTTACAGAATTCAGGGATGCACCATCGTTAATACAAACAGGGCTTTATTAAGTGAAGAACAGTTACCTCAAGCATCTGAATTAGTTGCAAATATAGATAATGACAAGATATCAGAAGTTAGTGAAAATGATAGTTATACTGATGAAATAAATGGGGCAATGGAAGAATTTTAAGACACAGACGATATAGCTAATGATCCAGATTGGAGGATTGATTCAAGAAAAAAACACAGATTGACCTCATCGTCCTCTGAAGATTCAGAAGATGAAAACCCAAAGAGAAATAGAAGGAGAAAAAAGACACTGGAGAAAAGCAAAACTCTACCTACAACAATATTAGAAATTCCAAAAACAGATCTAAGAAATGTACAAGAAAAAGTAAATGCTTGTATTCAATTACATCATGAACAGGAAAAGGTAGAAATAGCTCAACAACATGTAGCAGTTTATGTTGACCACGAAGAAACAGTAGAAACCCAACCATTTGAGAATCTGACAGAGACAATATCAAATACAGGTAATTCAGGCACTGAGACTCCACAAGCTCTCAGTGATACAACCACGATGAATGACCGAGAGCAGGTTAACAATCAGTCAACTAGAGTGCGAAAAGGAATGGGAAACAAAGACACCTGGAAACGGAATATAGAGAAAAGGCTTAGAATGACAGGGTGTTCATATAAAGGTCTGAAGAAGGTAGATGGAAAGAAGAAGTATTGTGTTGATAAGGGTGAAAGAATTATGGGTGAAAGAAACTGTGGTAATCGATGTAGGAAATCAAGAAAGTGTTTTGAGGTTAGTGAAGAGACATGACAAGAGTATATTTAGTTCGTTCTGGTCTAACATGGACTGGCAGCAAAAGAAAGTGTATGCTGTAAGTCTTGTGTCTAAATCAGAAGCCGGTAAGACATCAGTGGGAAGTAAGAGAAAATACACGTATCGGTACTACATCCGAAAGGGAGAGGAGAAGTTTCAGGTATGCAAAAACCTGTTTCTTTCTACCTTCGGCATTGGAGAGAGAGCACTCACAGAATGGTTAAAAAAGTCAGACCAACATGGATTGCCGAGCGACAAGGTTCCCGAAGAACAAAATACAGAAAAGTTCACAACAGAGAAAGCTATGAAAGTAAAAGAATTCCTAAATAAACTTCCAAAAATGCCATCACGTTATTATCGGTCTACGTCGAACAAAAGTTATCTTGAACGTTCAACCTGAATTCAGAGATATGACTAGTTTGTACAATTTATACAAACATGAATGTATAAATGAATCTGTTGGAAGAACTCCGTTTGTTAGAATATTTCGGTCACTTGATCTAGCTCTATTTCAGCCAAAAAAGGATCAATGCGACATTTGTGTTGGTTATGAAACCAAAAATATCACAGAGGATAAATATCTGTTGCACATCAAGCGAAAAGATGAGGCTAGATCAGAAAAGGCAAGAGATAAAGAAAGGGCAGAAGACGATCCAAAGATAAAAGTAATTACAATGGATGTACAGGCTGTACCTTTAAGTCCTAGTCTTCAAGCAAGTGCACTTTATTACAAGAAAAAGCTTGCATGCCACAACTTCACGGTGTATGATCTTATGACACGAGATGTTACCTGTTACTTATGGCATGAAGGGGAAGCAGGATTAAGTGCTAATTTCTTTGCAAGTTGCGTAAATGATTACTTAGAAGGTGTTCTTGCAGGCAACAGTGAAATTCAGGAAACTGTTTTATTTAGTGATGGATGTTGCTACCAGAACAGAAATGTTACGCTTTCAAAGACATTGTTAAGGCTTGCTGTAAAATACAATGTGAAAATTCTGCAAAAATACTTAGAGAAAGGCCACACTCAAATGGAGGTCGATGCAGTTTAGTCAAATTGAACGTAAACTTAGAAAAAGACCTATATACTCCCCAGCAAACTATGTAGAATGTTTTAAAGAAACACGCCCAAATCAGCCTTATAAAGTGAAATACATACAGCATGACTTCTTCAAGGACTTTGGAAGTTTGAAGTCGTATGAAAGTATCAGGCCAGGCAATAGAGTAGGTGACCCAGTCGTTACTGATATACGATGTCTGAGCTACAATCCAAAAGGGGATATAGAATTTAAACTTGTATTTGGAGATCAGTTCTCTCCTTTACCACAGAGGAAGAAAGCAGATATGGCAGTAGACGAAATGATACCTCGGTTTTATATGAGTGCACAGAGTATAAAACGTACTAAGTTCACACATTTACAGCAGCTGAAGTCTGTAATTCCTGTTGACTATCACAATTTTTACGATATATATTCTCAAGAGTGACTGAAATGTGTACAAATAAGAGCATTATGACTCTCAGAAAACATTTTATTTAGAAGTATTATAATGGTAACGTAAACAACATTATTGCCGGATTTATGATTGACTGTTTGACATCAGAAGTTACTTGTTGACATTTAAAAAACGTGTTGTTTGACCACTCTTCACTTTATTCTTAGCAGAAAAGCGAGAATTTGTATTTCACATTAATTTTGTCATTTTATTTTGATACAATCAATGGATGATTTTGTTTTTAATTTGTGCGAAAATATCGTATAATCCTCTGGAGTTTCAATAAAAGTTTTGCAAAAATGTCGTATTGTATTGGTATGTCGTATGAGAGCATCCCATGCAGCTGTTTTTTCTTCAAAAATGTGGTATGTAATTATATTCAAGATCTAAAGGGATTATCACCAGTCAATCATTCTTGTTCGTATTAGCTTTACGTTAATGATAATTTATCCAAGTTTCGCCACAACAACTTTACTAGGTAAAATTTAATTGATTTTTTTCTTCCTCCTGAAAAGTGCCATTATTGCTGATACGACATTTTCTATTGACACCAATGATAAGTAGTTTTTGACCAAACATGATCCAGATTCAAACTGGACCTTGAGATCATTATGATTAAAATTCTGACTAAGTTTCATGAAGATACAGTCATAAATGTGGCCTCTACAGTGTTAATAAGCTTTTCCTTTGATTTGACTTGGTGACCTAGTTTCTGACCCCAGATGACCCAATATCAAACTCCTCCAAGATGTTATTTAGAGTAACATTCTGACCAAGTTTCATTTAGATCGGGCCAAAATTTTGACCTCTAGAGTGTTAACTAGCTTTTCCTTTGATTTGACCCGGTGACCTAGTTTTCAACCCTACATGACCCAGATTCGAACTTGACCCAAAGATCATCAAGATTAACATTCTGACTAAGTTTCATGAAGATACAGTCATACATGTGGCCTCTACAGTATTAACAAGCTTTTCCTTTGATTTGACCTAGTGACCTAGTTTTTGACCCCATCTGAGACAGATTTGAACTTGACCTATATATCATCAAGATTAACATTCTACCAAATTTTAATTAGGATATGGTCATAAATGTGGCCTCTAGAGTGTTTACTAGCTTTTCCTTTGATTTGACCTGGTGACCTAGTTTTTGACCCAACATGACCCTGATTCAAACTGGATCTTGAGATCATCAAGATTAATATTCTGTCCAAATTTCATGAAGATACAGTCATAAATGTGGCCTCTACAGTGTTAACAAGCTTTTCCTTTGATTTGACCTGGTGGCCTAGTTTTTGACCCCAGATGACCCGATATTGAATTCGTCCAAGATTTTATTAAGGGTGACATTCTGACAAAGTTTCATTAAGATTGGCCCAAAATTGTGACCTCTAGAGTGTTAACAAGCTTTTCCTTTGATTTGAACTGGCGACCTAGTTTTTGACCCCAGATGACCCAATATCGAGCTCGACCAAGATTTTATTGAGGGTAACATTCTTACCAAGTTTCATGAAGATTGGGCCAAAATTGTGACCTCTAAAGTGTTAACAAGCTTTTCCTTTGATTTGACCTGGTGACCTAGTTTTTGACCCCAGATGACCTAATATCAAACTCATCCAAGATTTTATTGAGGGTAACATTCTGACCATGTTTCATTAAGATTGGGCCAAAATTGTGACCTCTGGAGTGCTAACAGTCAAATTGTTGACGATGACGGACACAGGGCGATCACAAAAGCTCACCTTGAACACTTCGTGCTCAGGTGAGCTAAAAAGCAGGATGGAGTTATGTTTCTTGATGTACAGGGTCAGCTTATGATGATAAACAAGTGTTGCAAGTTTCAAAGCAATAGCTTTGATAGTTTAGGAGAAATGATGACCTAAACATAAAACTTAACCAAGAAATCTGATATTTTCTAAGTCCAAAAGGGGTCATAATTCTTGCAAAAAGCAGGATGGAGTTATGTTTCTTGCTGTACAGGGTCAGCTATTGAAGGGTGAACAAGTGTTGCAAGTTTCAAAGCAATACCTTTGATAGTTTAGGAGAAAAGCCGACCTAAACATAAAAGTTAACCAGGCAACGCCGATGCCGACTCTGACACTGATCAAGTGATGACAATAACTCATCTTTATTTTTCAAAAAATCAGATGAGCTAAAAACAACTGACACTTTTGACCACTGACACTTTTTATGGGAACAGCTAAAGAACACTACTAAGAGCATCGACACTAGCTGACAAAGTATGATTGGGAAACCAGGCACTTGTCCCAGTGATGAAAGCATTGAGCCACCTGGGCAATAACTATAAACCAAACACAGAAACCCTGATTCAACATATTGGGGACGCATTCAAAATTCTGGCTTCCAAAATCACACATATCAATAGTCAAAGACTAGACACCATTAAACAAGAATTTATTCCACAATTCAAAATGGTATGCAGCGAAGACTGGGGAATAACCTATTTGAGACAACTTTGCTCAACATCTAAAATAACTTGACCATGACAAGGGACTGAAACTATCAAACAAATCTAAAGCAAAAACTTCTTTTCTGGGCAAGCACCTTGGGGAAAGGCAAAATATGTAAGCTCTGTGCCTCACAGTTTCAGAAAAGTTTTTTCATGCTTTTCCTATACTAAGAGATCTATGTAAAACCAAGGGACCATGGGGCAGACCAATATTTACCCTGGGATCATAATTTTAACAATCTTGGTAGAAGTCCATTTGACAATGCAACATGGCAAATACCTAAGCTCTAGGCCTTCAGGTTCCAGAGAAGGTTTTTGAAATTTACAGTATATCCATATTGGGAAAATAAGCCCATCCACTTGGTGGCCATATTTTTTTTTTCCGAAATAGAACTGCTTAAGGATGTACGAGCGAATTTTTCATACCCTGTGAGCTTGAAGAACATTAGTTTCAAACAAGAGCAGAAAAAACATAGGTCACCCAACTCGTTTTAATTTTATATGGTATTTTCTACACCTACTGTTTACGCATTTCTGAAATTTTGTAAAATTGAAAAAATGTTGGTACTTTATAAAACATATAATATCCTATTTAATCTTATAGGGATTTCAGGTCTTACAGGTTAATATGAATACATGGTGATGTCAGTATTATATAAGCATAAATGTCACTAACAAATCTCTTTAATTTTTACATGTTGACATAATTACCCCACCCACTTTATTTTCAATGGAAAAAACGTATTTAGATCTACAAAAAAAATTCTGAAATTAAGATTTTCAAAATATTTTGCAGCATTAATGACACACAAAAAAAATGCTTCAAAATGGAAAGAAAAAAAGTTGGGGTCACCTTGCATCTAAGAGATTTATTAAGAAAAAACTGTTAAAAAGTGGTGAATTTCGATATTTTTTGTTCTTTTTGTTTTATTTTATATTTTCTAGATAATATAAAGTGCTAAAAACTTTAATTTTCTTTATAGCTTAACATTATATGTATCAGTCAGAAAAATATCAAAACCAAACCTGATCTTCTTTAACAGATATTTTAAATTACCTACCCCTACCCCACTGTAAATCTTACGTCAATTTTCGGCAAATGCCAGCCAAAAATAAGGGTGAAAAAACATTTCCGAAAGCATAATATATTTGGTTAAATGGTACATTATTAGCCATATTTTAATTATTTAGCATTAATTTTGGCAAAACTTTTGTTAGAAAGCAATATTCGAAGAAACATTTTTCAAAATGGCGGATATCCTGAAAAAAAAAACGCTCGTACATCCTTAAGTAAATTTGATAAAAACAAGAACTGTCCCTAAGACAGCGCACTCGACTTTTCTCAGTGCTTGACTCTGAATTAGAGCTTGGCCAGTAAAAAAAAAATCCAAGTTAAAAAGGGACATAACTCTGTCAAAATTCAAACAGAGTTATGGGAATTGTGTCTGCTGGTGTAGACTTTGATAGTATTTAACTATTTTGAGTTTCAAGTCAATAGCTTTGGTAGTAACAGAGATATTTGACTTTATCAAAAATTTTAACCAAAAATTCTAAGTTAAAAAGGGGCATAATTCTGTCAAAATTCAAACCAGAGTTATGGGGATTGTTTCTCCTGCTGTAGACTTTGATAATTAATAACTATTTTGAGTTTCAAGTCAATAGCTTTGATAGTAACAGAGATATTTGACTTTATCAAAAACTTTAACCAACGGCGACGCGACGCCGGGGTGAGTACAATAACTCTACTTTTTCTTCGAAAAGTCATGATAAAAAGGGACATAATTCTGTCAAAATTCAAATCAGAGTTATGGGGTTTATTTCTCCTGGTGTAGACTTTGATGGTAAATAACTGTTTTAAGTTTCAAGTCAATAGCTTTGGTAGTAACAGAGATATTTGACTTTATCAAAAACTTTAACCAAAAATTCTAAGTTAAAAAGGGGCATTATTCTGTCAAAATTCAATCAGAGTTATGGGGATTGTTTCTCATGTTGTAGACTTTGATAATTAATAATTATTTTGAGTTTCAAGTCAATAGCTTTGAAAGTAACAGAGATATTTGACTTTATCAAAAACTTTAACCAACGGCGACATTGACGCCGACACCGGGGTGAGTACAAATTATAGCTCTACTTTTTCTTCGAAAAGTCGAGCTAAAAAGTGTGATAATTCCTGACGAGAAGGGAAGCATTTGTGCATCATTCTGGTGTTACCACTGCTCGTTTCTTTGAAGGTAATGTTGGAGACACTTTCGTTGCAAATGGGTGCATGCTGAGACGATATGAGGACAGTTATAGTGTACTTAATATACAATTAACGAAAGAAATGACACATTGGCCTTCTTAGAGCACATTCCATGTAACAGTAATATAGTTAATGACTTAAAGTCCTATAAAGCAGCCAGAGAAAAATGTTCAGTCTTTAAAAGACTTTGGTATATTATCTGGGAGAGAGTCTTTAGCTGCTGGAGTTTCTAGTGTTTGTGCTAAATTGTATCACCTGTGTCTGCTTCAGGGGTGTTTAAAGTCAATGGCAGGTGGTGAAAATATGTAGTTCTGTGAAAAGTGTGGCAAGCGTTATTTGGTTTCTGGTGATGGTTTGCATTTACCTGTTCTTTTAGCTGCAGAAGGGTGGGTTTGCACGGAAGACTTAGACTTGATACTGTATAAGTGGTTACATGTACCATTAAGTTACAATGGTACCAAAAACGTCCATATTTTTCTATAAACTGACGCCTGTAATTCATATCGGGTGCGTAACATAATTTAGTGTGTCGTTGCTTTAATTCTTTTATCATTTCAGTATTTTCAATCTTATTCAGGCTATTGAAAAAATTCATAATATTAACATATTACATTTACTGTATGTGTAGACAGATATGTAATACAAAGGTCATTATCTTAGCATTGGGAAATATGCACTCGTTCTTCAGCGGAAGAATATTACGCTTCTAACATCGCACAGTATTTCCTTTGCAATACTTATAAATACAGTATATCTCGTTTCATCACTTTAAGAGTTAATAAACATAAAACTGTGTCACTAACTGTTAGAACTGAAAAATGGTATGACACTGTTTCACTAACTTTACTTCAAAGAGCTTAAATAAATTACCTTTTCAGGTTATTATGTTGTCTGTACAAGGTTCATATCATCAAGGGCATACAAGGTACCATGCGGCTGGATGCAAGTGCATGGCAAATAGTGTAACAGCTATAATGCTTCTAACAAATGCACAGTCTTCTATGTTATGGAAATCAGATGACATAGACCACATTCTTGAAGTTGGTGATATATACAGTAAAACAGTCCTAGACAAAATATCTACTAATATCTGACTCGCCAAATGTATTGATAGAAAGTTGGAAACTCTATCAAAGTAGTCAATACATTATATAATATATATGTTTAATATGTTTTAAGATGTATGCAACACAAATTTAAGAACATTATGTGAATTTTTCACTTAGTGAAGGGCCTAAACTCTGGCCTAGCCGAGTAAAATCCCAAAGAGAACACCTGATGCAAAATTTCATAGGCTATAAAACAATCCTCTAATGTTTTGTGACTCTAGGTCAAGTACATTTTGACAAACATGTAGAACTTTTATTTTTTGACTTAGTCAAGGACCATAACTCTGGCCAAACAAAGTGAAGGAAAAAAAACAAAAACTCAGGTGCACAAATGCACATACCGGATAATATTCCTGCATGATTTCATGAATCTAGGAAAACTTTTTACGATAAAAAATATATGCAACACATTTAGCACTTTATTTGTATTTTTCACTAAGTCAAGGAAAATAAATCCAGTCTGGCTGAGTGAAATCCCAAACAGAACACCAGGTGCACAACTTCAGATGCTATTTAACAATCCCCTAATATTTTATGACTCTTAAGTCAAATACTTTTTGAGATTCAAGTGACACAAACTTGTATCCCACTTATGCATATTTTTGACAATCAAGGGCCATAACACTAGTCTGACTGACAAAAATCCAGAACAAAATCCCATGTGCACAACTTCACATGCCAAACAAAATTCCGGTGATGTTTCATGACTCCATGATATATACTTTTTTAGATATATGCAACACAACTTTGCATATCTTTTTACTAAGTCAAGGGCCATAACTCTAGTCTGACTGCGTGATATCTCTAACAAAACCCCAAATGTACAACTTCATATGCTAAATAATATTCCTGTTATGTTTCATAATACTGGGTCAGATACTTTCTGAGATACATGTGACGCAAACTTAGGCCCTTTTTATGCCTATTTTAGACTAGAAGTCAAGGGCCATAAATCTTGTCTGTGTGAGATCCAAATTAAAACCCCTGGTGCTCTGCTTCCCTTGCTGAATAACAACCTTGTGAGGTTTGATGACTCTGGCTGAATCTACATTTTTAGATATGAATGATACAAATTGGGACGGACAGACTCTAGGGTAACTCTAAGACCAGAGCAATACCCGCGTGTTATTTAAAAAGAATGTGAAATGCTTTTATGGGTTTTCATGTTTTGACTTTGAGTGCAATTAGCTTGATTTATTTTTTGCTGATATGGAATTAACTTTTTTAAATTGTTTTCATATTTAAAGAGTATTCTTGGTTTGGACAATCATTAGGCAAATGTGAAAAAAATACTTTTAATTTGCAATTTAATCATATTAGATTCACAAAGATAAGAGGTTGGATTTACATGGATAAGAAAACACAATCACTGATATTTTCAGTGATTTTGTTATTTACTTTACAAAGACAGGAAATCATATAAAAACAGATATAAGTATACATGTATTTAGTTCCTTTTTAGCTCGACTTTTCGAAGAAAAAGTAGAGCTATTGCACTCGCCCCAGTGTCGGCGTTGGTTAAAGTTTTTGATAAAGTCAAATATCTCTGTTACTATCAAAGCTATTGCCTTGAAACTTAAAATAGTTATTTACTATCAAAGTCTACACCAGGAGAAACAATCCCCATAACTCTGATTTGAATTTTGACAGAATTATGCCACTTATTAACTTAGAATTTTTGTAAAAAAAAATTGATAAAGTCAAATATCTCTGTTACTAATAAACTTTTGACTTGAAACTCAAAATAGTTATATACAATCAAAGTCTGTACCAAGAGACACAATTCCCATAACTCTGGTTTGAATTTTGACAGAATTATGCTCCTTTTAAACTAAGAATTTTTTGTTAAAGTTTTTGGTAAAGTCAAATATCTCTGTTACTATCAAAGCTTTCGACTTGAACCTTAAAATACTTATTAACCATCAAAATCTACACCAGGAAAAACAATATCCATAACTCTGATTTGAATTTTGACAGAATTATGCCCCTTTTTAATGTACAATTTTTTGTTAAAAGTCAAATATCTCTGTTACTGTTAAAGCTTTTGACTTGAAACTCAAAATACTTATTTACTATCAAAGTCCACACCAGGAGACACAATTCCTATAACTCTGGTTGAATTTTGACAGAGTTATGTCCCTTTTTAATTTAGAATTTTCTTTTACTGGCAAAGCTGTAATTCAGAGTCAAGCACTGAGAAAAGTCAAGCGCATTGTCTTACGGATAGCTCTTGTTCAACTTGCATGTCATGGCGCTAAAATGTTTCCATCATTCCCTAAAATCTCTTCACTCCCCTAATCTTAGCTGAGGGAGAAATGCCTTCTCCCTAAAATCTTAGCCTAGTTAAAGCCCTGCTAAAAACCCCATAAACATAGCTTCAGACAGGTTGAATGCAGATCAGCCAAATATTTCTTAGCAGAAATTCCATGATCTGCTATCCATTTGCTGGAGCGGCATTATATCAAAAGTCCATCACTTGTTTTATCTGCTTCTTCCTCATGACAAAACTGTTAAAACTGTTTCTAGAAAGTGTTATTGATCTCTGCAATGAATGTTGCTTTTCAGTGCACTTAACATTTCAGAGGGTCTTTTCTCTTAACAGTTATTGTTACAGTTTTAAAAGTTTCAAATGAAAAGGTCAGTACATGGTATGTGTATTAAAAGACACCCAGTTTGCTGTGTCTTAGATGTCTTTGTGGAATTAATCTCTTTATCATGCATGATTTTACCAGTTGTTGAATGAAATGCAATGTAAGTCTAAATTATGCTGAAATTGTAAGAAAATGCACATTTTGCTAGTAACGTAGTACAACTTTTACTGTAACAGCTTGGTACTTAAATTTCTATTGTAAGTGGGGATATATTTGCAAAAATTTCATTTTAATGATTTCAGTTATTTGTGAAATCTTAACACTTGTGAATAACATTCTCTTATATATGTATTGCTAGAATGCTCTAAAAGAAACATCTTGATCAGAAGAAAGAAATAAGCAGAATTTGTTACTAAGTCATTTAATCATAAAGATTTCTAATTTTTTTGAAAAATATTGGGGGTGGGGCTCCAGGTTCCAGTTTTCCTATGGGACTACTAATATATATCATTTTTCTTCGTAAGACATGAGTCTGCATGACTTAAGATATATTGCAAAGTATTCAAACTGGAGTTAGAATTATTTTGCACCAAAAAATAATTTGGATTCAACATTTTTTTAATGCAAAACTATTCCAACTTGAGATAGAATAGTCTTGCATAAAAAAATTAGTTTTAAGTAGTGTGTGTTTCTGGTGCAAAACTATGCTAAGTTTAAAGATGTGTATAAAATCAAAATAAATGGTTTTATTGAAAAACTGAAAAGTGTTTGGTATCAATTTAGCCTTTTAAGATGTACCGATGATGAGAAACAATTTAGAAGGCCAAATCCAAAACTACAACGCAATTTTTTTCTCTTCCTGACTAATTTCTGAAAATCAAGTTAGAATAGTCTTGCGCTGAGCCCTCGATATATTATGTATATATTTTTCATTCCTTTTAACTACCATGGTTTGCCACAGCCTGCAAAGAATTTAAAAACAAGAAATAGCTGCTAATCTTCAAAAGAGGAAGGTTCTGAATTACGAGAAGAGGCATACTGATTTCTGCATTTGCAATTGCTGTAATTATGTCTCCCACCACACAGTGGTGTGGGAGACATATTGATTTACTCCAGTCTGTGTGTGTGTCTGTGTGTGTTTGTGTCTGTCTGTCTGTCACAAAGCTTGTCCCCACTCTAAGCTGAACATTTCTCATCCGATCTTCACCAAACTTGAAAAAATGTGTTTGACCATGAGACCTCGGCCAAGTTTGATAACTAGCCAAATCCGTCCAGGCATTTTGGAGTTACGGCCCTTGCATTACCGAAAAATCCGCTTTTTACTCTTGTCCGCTCTCTAAGTTGAACATTTCTCATCTGACTTCCTGTCTATAACAACATTTTTATTTTCTCCCAATGCATTTCACATTAAAGCTAGATTGTTCCTTAAGATCCCCTGTCTGATGCATACAGCGATCATAATTTCTTTGTCCTGAACCACGACTTCGAACCTCTATAATGACTTTTTGACCAACCCTCTAAAAGAGAGAAAACTTCTCCAGTACAAATCACGGAGTGTGGTTCTTGACCTTAATAACTGTGTCACCGTCTTCTAAATGAAAATAAAGTGAACCAGACTGAAACAAGAGATCACAGAGTGATC
>NW_026459073.1:0-3320 GCF_021730395.1 Mercenaria mercenaria
TGAAGTCAGCTACTTAAACTATTAGACAATCATAAACATGAGTGCCAGACTATCATAAAATACGCCAGTCATCGAACTTGGCCTAATTCAAGGGCCATAATCCAAGAGTGCCTGGGGCGATTTGAGTGTTATCGAAATTTGCCGAGATATTATGCCCACAAACATTTTGAGCAAGTTTGATGAAGATCGGATGAAAACTGTTCGACTCAGAGAGCGGACAACGCTAAATTTGCATTTTTTAGTAATTCAAGGGCCATAATCCAGGAGTGCCTCGAGTGATTTGGGTCATTATTTACCTTGGTCGAGATATTACTCCCACAAACATTGTCAGCAAGTTTGGTGAAGATCGGATGAAAACTGTTCGACTCAGAGAGCGGAAAAGGCTAAATTTGCATTTTTTTTTCAGTAATTCAATGGCGATAACCCAAGAGTACCTGGGGCGATTTAAGTGATTATCGAACATGGCCGAGATATAATGCTCACAAACTTTGTCAGCAAGTTTGGTGCAGATCGGATAAAAAATGTTCGACTCAGAGAGCGGACAAGGCTAAATTCGCAGTTTTTCGAGTAATTCAAGGGCCATAATCTAAAAGTGCCTGGGACAATTTGGGTGGTTATCAAACTTGGCCGAGATATTATACCCAAAAATACTGTCAGCAAGTTTAGTGAAGATCGGATGAATGAATTAGAGAGCGGACATGCTTTGGACGCCGACCGCCCGCCCGCCGCCCGCCACGGGTGTTCACATTTACGCCCCGCTCTTTCAGATTCAGGCGTATAAAAATTGCATCTAAAGTTTCTTAATGAAAAATATTGGTGGCGGTTGTCAAGAATTTTCCACGTTGTTCCAAATTCTCGACATGTGGCGGTTTAGGTCAGCCTCCACCCGTATATCTTAAAGTTGTGTATAAGTTGTTTTTCAAGTATACTGTATTAGGCCCTGTTCACAGGGCCTCCACATCTGCATTTTAAACATATACTTTATTCATAGGTATTTGTATATTGACCCTTTATGTGAAGCTGTGACCAATTTCCCGCCAACCATTTTTTTAAAAAGAAATTAATACTAATTGCTTGCTATAGTTAAAATTTTTAATAGTAAAAGTAATGTATTTTATACAATTGTCTTGGGTTGTTCTTTTTAGTTTTATTATTTTTGTGCCAAGCTATCTTCAGTAATGTGTTTTTAATGATTACCATTCAAAACCTGTTTCTGAAGGAGCTCTTATCCTGTTGTAAGGGCCCGCTTTAGCTTATGTCTTGTTGGTATATTAATATACTTGTTGCGATTTAATCTCCTTTTGGGTCCTTTCAGATTCCTTCGATAAGAAGCAAAATCAACCCTCGCATCTATTTGCAAACGACCTTCTTCTTCCATGTGCAAAACTGAAAGGACCCAAAAGGAGATTAAATCGCAACAAGTATATTAATATACCAACAAGACATAAGCTAAAGCGGGCCCTTACAACAGGATAAGAGCTCCTTCAGTAACAGGTTTTGAATGGTAATCATTAAAAACACAGTGTTTTTCTTTTAAGAGACTTATAAACACCCACTCTCGTGTTTTATTAACTTTGAATTATATATATATATAAAAGCGTTTCGTACTATATCAACTCGTTTTAAAAATTTACATAGTACTAAATGCACTTGGTAAATTAAAACTCCGGGAAAACCAATTTTTAAAAGTACTGAAAAAACCTCTTACAAAATACAAAAAAAATAAAAAATAAACATTTTTCAAACAGTTTATTTAAAACTTATATATGACAAAACTTTTTTTTAAAACCTTTCCCTACCCTTCTAAATTTTTGGCCAAAGGAAATTTAAATATATATTCTAAAAGGTTTGTTTAAAAGCGCCCCAATATTCTTTTTTCTTCACATGACAAAAAATTAAAGTTCTTTTTTAAAATTGCATTGCTTGTCGTTTTCAAGAAAAACGATAATGAAATTAAAATTTTTTAAAAAAAATTTACTACTAAACGCAAAAAACAGCATTTTGATTTTTGCCGCAGAATTTTAAACCTATCGAAAAAAAATTTATCCCCCCAAATTTTGAAAAAAATTGTACAGGGTTTCCTTAATAACAATACTGATTAAAATTTGGTTGGATTTTTTTTACGAAAATTCGGGACCAGAAAAAAATTCCCAAAAGTTGCTCAGTCATTCCAAAACATAACAAAAATTTTATAAGAAAAGTTCTTTTTGGCCCAAAAATTTAATCTCCCTCTTTTTTTTTTCCTTTTTTTTTTAAGTTCCCGTTAAATTTTAAAAATTCAAAAAATTTTTTTTATTCAAAGCGTAGGGAAAATCAATTTAAAAATTTTTCGAACTTTCAGCAAAATTTAAAATCCAAAAACCTTTTCCAATCAAAATTTTTGAAAACTTCCTTTTGGAAAAAAGAACTTTTCCAGAAATTTTTTAGTTTAACCATCACTGTTAAAAAAATAAAAGTTTTTGTGTGTGTGTTTCAAAAAAAGTTTTTTTTTTTTTTGGGTTTGTTTCCCAATTTTTTTTCTAATTTTAAATGTTTTTAACTTAAAAATGAAATTAATAACGGGATCTTCTATCCTTTGGCACATTTTTGGGGGTTTAGATAACATAGACTTTGTTTGGGGGCCCAAAACCCAAAAAAATTTCAGAAACAAAAACTTCCTTTACCGTAGAATAAAGGGAAAATTTTTTAGCGCGTTAGTATCCTTCTTGTCTGTTTTTTTTTGGGTTTAAACATGTTTTGGGAAAGGGCCCCTTAAAAAAAAAATATCAGTTTTTTAAAGGGCCAGATAACCTAATAATTTTGCCCAGAATAGTGCTCAAAATGACAAAGTTTCAACCAAAAACCATAATTTTCCCCTTTCAATAAAAAGCATGAAAAGAAAGACTGCAGAAATTAGGAAGATCATCAAAATTTAAACACCTTGACTTTTTTGCAAGCAATAGGGGTAACCGGAGTACGGAAAATTTAAACCCCCCCCCCCCATGTTGAAAGATTGGAAAAATCATTCCCAAAAGCTAGAAAAAAAATTTTTTACGGCCCTTTTAAGTATCCCCTATTTCTTGCCCATTTAGCAAGGCCCCAAAAATAAATTTTTCTTTTTCCCCGCAATTTAAAATTTTAAGAAGGTTCATCTTTTTAAAAATTTTCTTTTTAGTTAAAAACACATTTTTCTTTACAAGGTTCAAATTTTTTAAAAGTACCTTTTCTTTTCCTAAAACCCCTTTTTTTCTAAAAATCCCCAAAAAAAAAGTTTCTTTACCATTAATTTTTGTGTGCAACATTTTTTTAAAAAACTTATTGAAAAAAAAAGCCCAAAAAAT
>NW_026459074.1:0-63048 GCF_021730395.1 Mercenaria mercenaria
AATCGTCTCCAACTACCTATGGTCTTCTGTTCACTTTTAGTAAATTGTTCCATATTACTGATACCCTATTTCTGTTGTTGTGTCATACTGAAAAATTACGGTCCTATGGCTACTGTCTGACGCCCCCAAAAGACAGTGGAGCAAAAAGGTCTAGTGAAAAAGGTGTGAATCATGAGGTCATGAACACATTGTAGCACAGGATAAGTCTCAGAATACTCACTGCTATTGGTCATTTTCAAATCTGATAACAGATGTTGGCGCTTTGAGATTGGTCAACAATTAAGCAGATTAATAACCTTGAACTGTTTTATCTTGATGTCTACAGCACCTGGCATTACTACTTGAAGTCATATGACATTGTAAGGTCATGTAACAACAGGAAAGCTTCTTAAACTGGCTTAGGATATTCAAGGCCCTTGTCCCTGTCTGAGTGATGGGTGGTGTCTAAGTGGTTTGAAAAAAGTTCTATGAGTAGCTTAAAGTGTATACTGTGTTTTAAGGAAACAGTTAAAAACTGAGTAATGAATTCCAAAAACTTGAATTTGTGTTCAAAGCTGTTTTTATTTGTTTCCAGACTGGCCAGATCTGTATCAATACAAACTGGGACAAGCCCTGTCCACACAATGGTAAGAGAATGTTTTGTTTTGTTATTTTTGTTCTGTTTGGTTTAACGTCACACCAACACAATGGCAACTTACCCACTTTTGATGATGGAGGAAGACCTCAGATGCCCCTCTGTGCATCATTTCAAAACAGGCGACACCTGAGTAGAACTACCAACCTTCTATAAACAAGCTGGACGGCTTTCTCACATGAAGAATTCTACGCCCCAAGTGAGGCTCAAACCCACATTGGTTAGGGGCAAGTAATTCAAAATCGGCCCCTGATAGAAAATGTTACTGGGCAATAAAATTAATGCCATTTCTAACTTTCTATGGAAGCATGGAATTGCTACAATCAACTATAAATGCAACAATCATTTAAAAACTAATTCTACACATGCAATTCATAGCATTTTATTGTAAAAGCTGTCTACCCCTTTATAAAATGTATGAATCATAAATTACATCAGTGAAAAAATGATCTAAGACAGGATGAATAGAAAATCTGGAGGCATTCAATTTAATCCTGTTGAAATTGAAGTTGACAAAAATCAAATAGCAAAAAATGCATCCGCATGACTGTGTTTATGTAAATATCGTATCAAGATGCAAAATAAAGAAAGACGTCACATGGACACCCTATACAGTCTTTTCAAATCTCTTAAATCTGGAAGAAAAAAACTGCCTCAATAAAAAGTGTACTTCAACCTTGTCTTTAAACTCAGTGTTATATATACTCAGTTCCAAAAGAAAGTGTGCACTTTTTAAGTTTAGATATTTCAAAAAATTCCCCGACGTTTTTGTTTCATTTTTTCATACACTAACTCTCAGGTATAACTCAAAATCTAAAATGCACACCAATTTGTTTACGAACTGATTTAAATTTTGGTACCAAACATTATAAGTTTTCATGAAAATAACCGAGAAAAAATAACAGAAAACTAAGTGCACACTTTCTTTTGGAACTGAGTGTAAATGATCAAGTACTGCACATTGTAAATAATTTAGGTGAAATGACAAGAAATGTGGAACCAAAACTTTTCACCCAACACAATAATTTTTGTAAAAGTGAAGTTATATAGTTAATGGGCTGTTTTCTTATTACAGAAAAAATATCATTATATGATCAGGTGTTAAATCACTAGTTTCCAAAATTTGTACATTCAAAAAGGAACTCTAGATAAACCACTCAGCTATGAACTATGGCACTTTGAAATAGAAGGAATAAAAGTTATGGCACAAAATTTAGTTGTGGTGACCATAAGCTTTACTTTGACCCCAATATCCGAAAGGGCAAACCATACTACCTACAAGTCAAGTTTCATTTCAATTTATCAATCCACAAACAAACTTTTTGTGCAGACACTTTTTTCTATGCCAACAGATCTCATATGTCATTTCAACCCTTGTTTAATATGGATATAAGCTTGCTGCTGTTTTATTTGATTCACATAATCCTAGCAGACACTGTCTGCCTATTTAAACACTGTCCTTGAGTTCAGCTGAAAACTGAAAAACTCCAGGGTAAGGTTTGCTGAAATGCCCACTTATAAGGAAACTACCAATCATATAGCCTTAGCCTTGGCAATAAGTAAAACTGCTTTAGCCCAGCTCATTCTGCATATATTATAGTCTGAGAACCAGCCAACCCTGCCTCAGTGCAGAGTACAGTGTATAAGAAACAGTGACCTTGACCTGAAGACCTTGTTAAAGAGAAACTACCTATTTAAATATCTCAATCGAACTAAATTTACTGAATGGACATGATGTGTCTGATATAACCAACCTGCCTGCTTACCAATGATGTTTGCCTATTATGACACTGCAAACCAGATTACTAGATTTTCTGTATTGAAAGACCTTGATAAAAAAAATTCTAATCAGAGTGTCTGAAAAACAAATTCTGAAAAATAAAAAAAGACTTTCTCAATTGTGTAGAGAAATTTTTATCACACTGCTGAATAATGCGAAAAAACATTCAAAGACAAAATTATAGATCAAGCAAGTTCAGTGAATTTATATCCCCTGCGGAATACGTTGTTTTGTGAATGACGGGAGTATATTTTGAAAGATATTCAATTTTCAGATATACACAAGTTATGTACAAAAGGACCATGCAATGGTTTGTTGGTTCCTATATTTCACAAAATCAAGGGGAAAAGCTCTGCCCCATAGTGGTCTATATTTGTATTAAGTTTCATGAAGATCCATCAATGGTTTACTTTGTTTTGTGGGAATTTATGAATTTTAAAACAGTTAAAGGGCAATAACTTTGCAGTTACTAAAGAGACCCTGAAGGAAGATGAACAAGCTTCATCGACCTAATAGTGATATATATCTGTGTAAAATGTCATGAAGATCCATCTGTGGATTACATTGTTACCGTATGTGGGAATTTATCGATTGTGAATAACTAAAGGGCAACAATTCTGGTGAATGAAATGATCCTGACAAAACTGTGAGTGCACCTCCACCCTATATTGATCTACATTTGTGTAAAGTTTCATGAAGATCCATCGATAGATTACTTTGGTACAGTCAAAATTTCTATATTTTTCCAAACAAGGGGAAAAACTTTGCTTGTACTTGGTCAAGAGGGATAAGTCGGCATGTGAGCAAAGGTCATGCGCTAATCAGTCATCATGTGAAGTTTGTGAAAGTACTTTTTGAAGTATAAGTATTTTTATTTTTTTTTACCAAATTAAGGGGAAAAACTTTGCTTTTACTGGGTCAAGGGGAATAATACTATGTATGAGCAAAGGTCATGACTATGCTAATTAATAATTATGTGAGGTTTGTTGGTTTTGGAATTATAAGCATTTTCATTTTTTTCACTTTTTTTTCTTCAAACAAATCAAGGAGAAAAACTTTTTTTCTGCATCAAGGGGGATAATACTATATGTAAGCCAAAGGCATGTGCTTATTAATAAGTATGTGAGGTTTCGTGATTCTAGCTTAAATACTTTTTTGAATTATAAGCATTTAAAGTTTACACACATGCACGCACATTGATGGACAAATGACCAGCAGGACGGACAACGCCAAAACAATATCCGATGCCTTTGGCAGGGAATAATATTACACAATACTAAAATTGTTGCTACAAATATCTACATCACTTGAACATACAAAAAGTATATCAAAAAGTATATATGCATGTAAACTGGCTGGTGCGTGCACATGCATGACAAAAATCAATTTATGGAATATTATAAATAAAAGATAACAAATGTTACATGTACTAATTTTAAAGATAAATATAAATATCAAGGGACGAAGGAGAATTGTTGAAGACCTCTTCTTTGACAAAAAAGGAATTTATCTGAAATTACAAGACCATTTATTGCCCACAAATTACAATTCAACCCCCTGGACAGTTGTATCTAGAAAAGAAGCTATCTCAGCTATATTACTGAATTGTGAAATCTTCTACAGTGACAGTAATCTTACATATTTTGCTTCTACAAACAGAAAAGTCTAATAAAATTTAATATAGATGAAACACAAATTTCATTTTATCTCATTATGTTATATTCCAAGAACAGCACTAGTGGTTGCATGTTTATGATAAAATCAATCTAAAGTATTGTATATAAACATAAAGTTTTTCATTATGATACTGGAAGCTATTGTTTTCATCATAGATTTCACCGGGATACTCCATGTTTCAATACTTTTGTCAATGGCACATTAATCTAGACACGCTTACAGGATCATAATGTCTTATAATACACAGGCTCTATCCTGGGCTCAAGGGGCCTCCATGGCCGATTGGTTAAGGTCACTGAGTTGAATCACTTGCCTAGATGTGGGTTCGAGCCTGGCTGCTTGAGGCTTTGAATTCTTGCATGGTTCTATATAGATAAGTTACATGTTTTATTGACTACAACAATCATCTGAGGCAGGACTACATTACCATTTTATATCTAGTTGCCAGTAGAGTACCAAGCGGGTAAAAGTTGGTTTTAAATAATAAATTTTTTTTATCTATTAAAAAAGTGTTTTTTTCTGAAATGTCTCATATGAAAGTTTTAGTCAGTCCAAAAAAATTACCATTTAAGATATGCTTTTGACAATGCCATGATACTTACATTACCTTATCATAAACTATCAATGATTAATTATTGTATACATTTTAAGTTCTGTGCGTGGAATGTAAAGTTTGAAGCCAATGATTATTTTTGGTAGCTCTCAAAATAACTTTTAATAATTCTTCCGATCTTACGTATCAGTTATATCAATAAATCTGTGCAAAAGAACTTCACAGCATGATTACAATACTTAACGATAAAATACACCTTTATTCGATAAATGCTCAATTTTCATATTAACGTTTTAAATAATATTCGATATGCAAGAGCGTGAAAGGTTGAAAGCACATACAAAACTGACAATAAAGTGGGCAAATGAAAGGGCTTTTACCTTATACTTGTGATTATCATAATTACAGGTTGTTACTCCATTAATTAGACGGCTGATGGCTCATTTTCAGTTTCAAAGGAAAATTTTAACAGCCCAACAATCAATGGTAGTCAAAGAATTAATATCTCTATTCAAAGTAAACTGGAAGTTGATCCATTTCATTGTACAGAAATGAAAAATGTATTTTCTGACCCTGATTAAATGCTTTACCTAGTTAAGGTGTATGGTACAGCTTTTTTTTTTTAAATTGGATCCATATGACACATGAGCTTATATTAAAATATTTTACAGACTGGACAGGAAGGGATCAACATTGACTTTTGACCTTCAAGTGTGACCTTGGGTAGATATGGTCACCATGACCTTCAAAGTATTCAAACAAGCTACCTCGTGGTTCATCAGCCAACAATTTCCAGAAAACTATTGATAATTCTCTTGTTAATTTTTGCTGAATTTTTAGTGAAAACTTACTAGGTGAGTGATCTTCAACCAGGCCTTCATGTGAACTTGTGGCATAACAGTTGTCATATTCTCAAAAAAACTCAACTGTCACAAACAACATTAGCAAATGAAAACTGAACATATTTGTTTATTAACATAATTTGAAAATGTATGTTGTGCACACCTGCAAAGTATTGACTGAACAGATTAAAAAATGGAGGTCTGTGGTTATAATTTACATTTCTCTAGTTGTACAAAACAAACTTTTAAATTACAACAAATGTGAAGTTATCGGAATGAGAAAGTAAATAGTGTAAAATCCATATAAAAAGGCTTGACGCTTGTTATAAGATCTGATATGACTAAGGGAAAAATGGTGGCTATGTAAATATTAGCATATCCTGCAGAAGCAATGTCAGAAATAAGATATTAATGTCCTTAATACATTACATTATAACAAAGTCCAGTACAGAAGGCTTGCCTGAATTTGCAGACAGATTTTGTTTGTTTGTTTACTTTTAAAATGTTTACATGCAATAAATATAAAAGGAACGAAATGGGAGCGACTGTCTAGTGCAAAAGCTGATAGCCAATGAACTAGGAAAGATAAAAGGTAAGGGTCTAGATTTCCCGAAAGCTAAGAGCACCCCAAACACAGCCATAGAGCCATGCATCGCAAAGTAGGCCCACTGTAACAGAAAAATATTGTAGACGGGTTGCTTCAAAAATCTAACAAGTACATATTAATAATATGCAAAATACAGAAAAAAAGTGGGGGGGGGGGGGGGGGGGGGGGGGGAAGGGGTAGATAAAAGGGATGAATGTTGGGGAAAAGTGGTGCAAGGATGAATACTCAAAAGGGAAAGCCACAATCCTAAAACGCAGTAACCCTACAATGTAAACCACAGCAGCGTAGAAGACAAACACACATACACAACTACAATACACACAAGTAAGAAAAGAAAACAACACTGTGGGGCGCCACCCAAGACACACACACACATGCACACACACACAAACAAGCAGGAAAAAAACATCAGTCGGGCATCGCCTACAGATAGCCGGCGGCCAGAATTATGGTGGGCACGATAACCAAGCTGTTTTACAATCTTCATTCTCATACATCATCACATGCAAAGTAAAGCACCAAATGCTTAAGGTCATGAGGAAAAGAGTAAAATACTGTAGTCAAGGGTTTTGAGACATCCAAACATAGAAACTCATTTACGGCATGCGACGGAGGACCACAAGAATTGCTTGAGTGAGCTGGACACTGCTCCAGTTACTGATGCTTGAGCTAGTGG
Source organism: Mercenaria mercenaria (assembly GCF_021730395.1). Lineage (NCBI taxonomy): Eukaryota > Metazoa > Mollusca > Bivalvia > Venerida > Veneridae > Mercenaria > Mercenaria mercenaria. Next base: position 6,770 of record NW_026459074.1, read on the forward strand.
TGTTTTATCAACTGCATGTTCATTCAGGTGGAAAAAAGCTGGGAAATAGCGCACAAGTCTTGAAATATTAAAAAAAGTCTTCTTTTAAGACTAAAACAGATATAACTTGGATTCAAGATAAGAAATTTTATTGAGGTTTTAAAGTTAAATCGACTGATACATTATGCACTTGAACATACACAGATATCCTGTTTTGTATTCTAAAACAGGAACATGCAAAAGACTGACAACTTCTATAAATAAAAAGATTATACAATCATATTTCATTCATGATTCAATTGTACAATGATTTAAGATATAACTTTTCATTAAGCTATGTGCTTGGTGATACAGTACTTTCACATACAGCTTTTCTGTGAATATCAGAACTTGCATGAAATATTACTATGAAAAAAAAAAAGCCAGCCACTACTGAGATGTTTTCCTAAGACTTTTGCTGGTTTCAGGTATTTAAATTTGTAACTTACAGGTACTTTCAAGTTTTCACTTACTGTCGAAGCGACTTTTATAACAAGAGATACCAGTAAAATGAGTAATGTATTAAACAACAAGAGCACTGCCTTGTGGGTGCAGACGGTCATCTGAATTTTTTGTCTCTGTGTAATAGAAATATTGTCAATAGCTTTGACCGTTAAGGAGAAAAGTTGACCTAAACGCAAAATTTAACCAAGAAATTTGATATTTCCTAAGTCCAAAAGGGGCCATAATTCTTGCAAAAAGCAGGATGTAGTTATGTTTCTTGCTGTACAAAGTCAGCTTTTGATGGTGAACAAGTGTTGCAAGTTTTAAAGCAATAGCTTTGATAGTTTAGGAGAAAAGCTGACCTAAACACAAAACTTAACCAAGAATCTGATTTTCTAAGTTCAAAAGGGGCCATAATTCTTGCAAAAAGCAGGATGGAGTTATGTTTCTTACTGTACAGAGTCAGTTTTTGATGGTGAACCAGTGTTGCAAGCTTTAAAGCAATAGCTTTGATAGTTTAGGATAAAAGTTGACCTAAACATAAAACTTAACCAAGAAATCTGGTATTTTCTAAGGGGCCATAATTCTTGCAAAAAGCAAGATGGAGTTATGTTTCTTGCTGTACAGAGTCAGCTATTGATGGTGAACAAGTGTTGCAAGTTTTAAAGCAATATCTTTGATAGTTTAGGAGAAAAGCTTACCTAAACATAAAACTTAACCAGGCAACGCCGATGGCGATCAAGACTTAGTGATGACAATAACTCATCATTTTTCAAACAAGAGGGCCATGAAGGCCCTGTATCGCTCACCTGACCTACTGACCTAAAGATCATCAAGATTAACATTCTGACCAAGTTTCATTAAGATATGGTCATAAATGTGGCCTCTAAAGTGTAAAATAGCTTTTCCTTTGATTTGACCTGGTGACCTAGTTTTTGATAAGACATGACCCAGATTCCAAATGGACCTTGAGATCTTCAAGATTACCATTCTGACCAAGTTTCATGAAGATATAGTCATAAATGTGGCCTCTACAGTGTTAACAAGCTTTTCCTTTGATTTGACTCGGAGACCTAGTTTTTAACCCCACCTGACCCAGATTTAAACATGACCTATAGATCATCAAGATTAACATTCTGACCGTGTAAACTAGCTTTTCCTTTGATTTGACCTGGTGACCTAGTTTTTGATCCTACATGATCCAGATTCAAAACGGACCTTGAGATCACCAAGATTACCATTCTGACCAAGTTTCATGAAGATAAAGCCATAAATGTGGTCTCTACAGTGTTAACAAGCTTTTCCTTTGATTTGACCCGATGACCTAGTTTTTGACCTCACATGACCCAGGTTCGAACTTGACCTAAAAATCATCAAGATTAACATTCTGACTATGTTTCATGAAGATACAGTCTTAAATGTGGCCTCTAGTGTGTTAATAAGCTTTTCCTTTGATTTGACCTAGTGACCTAGTTTTTGACCCCACCTGATCCAGATTTGAACTCAACCTATAGACCTAAAGATCATCAAGATTAACATTCTGACCAAGTTTCATTAAGATATGATCATATATGTGGCCTCTACAGTGTAAACTAGCTTTTCCTTTAATTTGACCTGGTGACCTAGTTTTTGAGCCTACATGACCCAGATTCCAAATGGACCTTGAGATCATCAAGATTAACATTCTGACCAAGTTTCATGAAGATACAGGCATAAATGTGGCCTCTACAGTGTTAACAAGCTTTTCCTTTGATTTGACCCAGTCACCTAGTTTTTGACCCAAGATGACCCAATATCAAGCTCGTTCAAGACTTTGTTGAGGGTAACATTCTGACCAAGTTTCATTAAGAATAGGTCCAAATTGTGACCTCTAGAGTGTTAACAAGCTTTTCCTTTGATTTGACCTGGTGACCTAGTTTTTGAACCAAGATGACCCAATGTCGAATTCATCCAAGATTTTATTGAGGGTTACATTCTGACCAAGTTTCATTATAATTGGGCCAAAAATATGACCTCTAGAGTGTTAACGAGCTTTTCCTTTAATTTGACCTGGTGACCTAGTTTTTGACCCCATATGAACCAATATCAAACTCGTCCAAGATTTTATTGAAGGTAACATTCTAACAAAGTTTCATTAAGATTGGCTCAAAATTGTGACCTCTAGAGTGTTAACAGTCAAATTGTTGACGACGACGATGACGACGGAAGACTCACGACGGACGATGGACACAGGGCGATCACAAAAGCTCACCATTGAGCACTTCGTGCTCGGGTGAGCTAAAAATCAGATGAGCTAAAAATCAAATCAGAACACCAAATATCCAAGATGTTATACAATTGTACACTTGTATCACTATCACACTGAAAAGTATGGCATATCTTACCAGTTTTTAGTTAATTCCTTTATATTTCACAATTTCCACAGAATTCACTCATCCTGTCCTCTGAAAACAGAAAAAAGATTACCCAATTAAGACCTTGACCTAGATTTTATCAAACCATGTTTCATGAAGATCAGGTATAAAAGTTCACACGTTTGTTTTTACAATTTGATGCAGTTATCTAGTTTCTGAATACAGATGCACCCCTGAGTATCATCCTGTCCCAGATTTCACTAAGGCTAACATTCTGACCAATTTTCATTAAAACTGAGGCAAACTGTAATAATTGGAAAATTAACAGTAAAACTATTGACAACATACCATGCACATCACACCGCACATTATGATCACAATAGCACATTGGGCTCAGGTGAGGTTAAATGTAACATTAATTTAACAAATAAGATACCCAATACAGTAGACTCACAACATTTGTTCTGGCATGAAATTTAGAATATAGGGACACACTGAAGAACCAGTATGCTAATGCTTTTTGGGCTTTCAGTGTTGCACTAAAAACCTCAATTTCAAACTTTACAATGACAGAGCAAGATATCAGGTGTGATCAAGGTTACTTATATTTAAAGTTACATGGTTTGCTGGTGATCGGATACAAGATTATATGTTGTCAAGGAAATCCATATGTAGTCTTCAATATGTGTATACAATGTTCAATTATCAACAAGCAATGTAATAACTTTACCTTTCAGGCTATGATTAAGGTTTAGCTGTATATCACCAAATCACAGAAATGTTTGGTAAAGGAACAACATTTTTACCAACAATCTACTTGTCTAATATGTTTACCTTACTGTCCTGTACCATTGGATACTTAAAATATTATCAAAAGTTGCCCCCCTTTATAAAAGAATGCCATTTGTAAAGAAATAAACAAGAATTAAACAATTGTTCAAATCGATGTTTAACCTAGTTATGTGAAGTTTAAGCATTGAGACATTATTGCAATTGCATCAGCTGATTAGTTCTAAGAACTTACACTTATTTAATTTTCTCCTAATAAAACCCCACCATAATATTCTAAAAATAAACTTTAAAAGTCTAGAGACATAATCAATATTATCTGAAAATAACAAATTATGGAGATAACGAACTTCACCCAATCACTTCATAAACAACTGTAAAGTTCTCTGATTGGAATGTCAATATAAATCACAATGAAACTCTTTGAAAATCAATTAAACGCGTGAAAATTTCACAGCTAACAATGACTCTATTTATAAAACATTTATTTGGATAAAATCAGCCCTGGTCAAATTTCAAAACCTGTTAATTATGCAAAGATAAAATCATCATAAAGTTTTTTTTCTTCTCTCCAATATAGAAAAATCTATATTGGAAGCATAAAGGTAGAATACAGCAATCAAACTAAAAATGAAACTATAATAATTGCTTAGATTGTATTCACCTGATGTATAGTGTAAAATTTTTCAAGCATTCCTCAAAAGCCCACATACTCATATATTAAAACGCATCACAAATGTACTATGAGATCATTTAATTTCATGATTTTGGTCAAAATAGCTATTTTGTGGGGATATTAATTTGCAGATAGGAACAATCCAGCATATGCCGGCCATTTGAGCTGCAAGTAAAAAACTAGATGCCCACGGCCAACATGTCGAGCCCGCCAGCTGTCAAAATATTTTCTTGTGGTATGTTTCTACTTTTACTATTTCCAACTTATTATACCAATATATTCATTGCAAAAATATATGCTTTACCGCTCATCCTGCAAGACAGCGCACATTGCTGTAAGCCAGATAGACCTGGGCAGTGCCGGGAAGCCAAATGAATGTCTAGCTGGTTGCTAGCAGAGAAACAGCATATATGCCGCAAATGTGAAAAAGTTTGACAGAGGTTATAGAGTTCAGACTTAAATCTTTGGTTTGTCAGTTAAATGCCACAGAAGAGTATATTTTTCTTCATGGTTAGAGGACAACAAATATTTATTTGTCCACTGTTTCATGCAGAGTTGTTACTTTATATTTAACTTTCATAAAATGACCATGATGGTGATGTAGGCAAAAGAGAAAAGTTACATTTGGCTCTTTCTAAATAAATTAACAGGTTTATCAACAGCATAGCATGGTAATGCATTGTGCAGTGCTCAGTATCTGACTTAAAACTAATATGGACAACCAGTATCACATCCTTAGAGAACTGAATTTTGACAAACCTCTGGGGTCCCTTATGTGCAAATATAACACTCAGAATTCATGAAGCATAATTATACTTTCTTAAAATCTGTGTAAAATATATCCGATTTAAGCTAAAGTACCATATAGGTACATGTCTTGTAAAGGGTGTCAGAGGCCCAGTGGTTAGCAAGTTTGACTACAAGTTGTCAGCTCTTCAGGTTTGATTCCTGGTCGTGGCTGGTATCCTGACTAGTGTTCATTGCCGGGTGATCTAATTGTTAAATACCTACTGTTTCCAGCAGTATCAGCTCAGAACAAATGATTGGGTGGTAAATACACACCTCTGTTGGCTCAACTGGAAATATATTAGTGTTCATATGACTGTTCCAGGAGGGGACTTTTGTTCTTAACAAAGAAACCTTTAACCTTTTTTACCTCTTCTTTTATGGAATCTAGACTGAGTAAAAATGATGAGATATAATTAGTATGATTTTAATACTAAATGCCATTACGATGATAAAATGAAGATGGATGTTGCAATTTCACATGAATGCATGAGCTCTCGACCTGCAGAAACATTCTTGTACTTTATGTTGCAGATGCATGGGTATTAGAATTACCAGACACCCAATGCCTATATTTCACTAAAATACTTATCTGTAGATATTTACTTCTAATGTAGAAAACCCTCATCAAATGTATTTAACTTTACTAGATACATAGAGGATATTTGTTTGTTTTTCGTGAATAAGGAATATATCTCACTGAGAAGTGAGAACATTTCAAATATTTTCATGAGCGCGTAGCACGAGTGAAAATTTTCTCACTCTGGGGTTAGATATATTCCATATTCACGAAAAACAAACAAATTTTCTTTTTATTTTATGCTTAATTACATTGAGATGTGCATTTTGCAACAAATTTTAATCTAAGCGTGGGAAACAGAGGCGCGTAAACAGACATGATGTCAGATGTGTTGTGACGTTAGACAGACGCACACAACATTAAGTTCGATTTTATTTTATTTTTTGTTGCATAACGTTATGAAATTCTCATTAAGTAAAATAATTTGAATCGAGATATATACTATAAAGAACAAAGTGCGACTACAATTTTCATCCAGTTTTAAGCAAATAATTTAAAATTTATACACAATGTACAAGTAGATCGGCATTTACAGTGAGCGATATGCAGTGAGTTATCATAAAATAAATAAATTTATTGTCTATGAACTACATTCATAATTAAATGTTAATACAGTTAAGTTGATTGTTTTGTTTGTTTTGGGTTTAACGCCGTTTTTCAACAGTATTTCAGTCAGGTAACGGCGGGCAGTTAACCTAACCAGTGTTCCTGGATTCTGTACCAGTACAAACCTGTTCTCCGCAAGTAACTGCCAACTTCCCCACATGAATTTATCAGAGGTGGAGGACGAATGAATTCAGATACTATGTCTTCTTGGTTTTAGTAGTAGTGCACCTTTATACTATGTTTAACTATAAATGTTCTAAACCTGAATTAATAGTACTGTTATCATTTCAGAAGCCACTGGCTACCTTTATCAAACTTCTCTAAAAGTTAGGTCTTTTAGGATAGTGCAAGATACAGTATATCTATGTTCAAATTAGCCAGGAGTAAAGCACCCACAGAGGTAACTATTAGCTAGAAATTATCAGGAAGTAAAATTACTTGACTGTGACGCTGAAGCAGGGATCAAACTTGCAACCCCAGGTTTCATAGTCAAGCCTCTTAACACTGCTTAAGTTGCTCTAAAGAAATAAATTAACATACCGAATCAATATATCCAATTACAGCAAGTCTTTGTCAATTGTGTACGAAACTGATTCACTTAACAACTTCCACAATTTAGCCACATAACTTTACAAGTCCATTAAATGCAAATGACCTGTGAATGAAATAAGATATAGTACATATAAATCACCACAATAACTTCAACAAAATTTTGCCTTAAGAGGAAAACGGCATTTCAAGCATGTAATCGTAAAATTACTTAATACCATATGTCTACATTTATGCAAATATTTAAGGCAGATGGTTAAGCCTGGATAGTACTTTCCTTATCTGACAAGCGTCAAATATGAAATCTTGTATTTTGATAGGTTTAAAAGAACCAAGTTCCTTAAAAATTGTAAGGATGCTCTTATGCTAGTAACAGACCGATTGTCATGAAACTTTTCACATATGGAAACACAATGGCATGGTTATGACTGTCATGTCATCAAACTGTTACACAATTATCACAATTATCGTGTCATTCAATATAATTATCACATTACAGCATTGTTAACTGTGGTGAAACAATACGTCAAAATTGTATAACCAAATTGTGACTGCCAATTTCAGTCGTTATGATTAAATTTTATATGATACATTTTTATTTGCAAAATTGCATTTTTTCATGTAGCATTTTATCTCATGCAAACTTTTACTCATTTCACTGTAAATAAAACAGTTATTTCTGCTTGCATGTATTGAAACAAACAAAAAACAACACTATAAACAGAAAAAAGTTCTTTTTTCTTGCCAACCAATTTTGGACAGAACATTTCCTTTGGCTGTCAGTACATAACTGAAATGTCAACATCTGTCACTAATGTAAACATAATATGCCAATTTAAAATAATATTATTTTAAACTTATAAAATAAAAGTCTATACCCATATAGACAATCTCAAAATGTCACTATACCATTATCAAAATATTTGTAGTAGCCAAGAGTCCCCAAGGGACAAGAGGAATGTGTGGAGAATTAACTTGTCATACATTATGTCATTAATATCAAACATCACAATTAGAACAGCTAATTAATGACCTCTTTCTTTATTTCAATTGTATAATGATGGATTTACATGACAAGGTGAATGACTTATCAGAAAAAAAGAAGATTAATGTAAAGATCAAATGTCAGATAAAAAGAAAGATCTGAACAGTCCATAAGTTAGTATCTAAGATTCTTTAAGCTGACAAATGAAGGGAAAAGAAACACATCAAAACTGAAATTTAAAAACGATTTAGTATCTTGCAACTTTTAGAAAATTTCGAAATTGACGTCATATATTTTTCTCTTTTGGCATCACTTTTTGCTGTTTTTATAAGAATTAATAAACTTTTACCTTTAAATATAACCTGGCCATTTTTGCACTTATATTAAAATAGTATTCCAATTATGATAAAAAACAGTGATCTGAACAGCTGAGTTCAATCATTAGTAGTGAAGAATTCTAACTACATTATACATATATGCTGTTATCTCCGTTATCATGGCTGCCGACAATATGTACACACTTTAGAATGGTATCAGATACCCATAAATTCACCTTAAGTAAACTTGTACTATACCTCAAACAGTAAACATGGAGATATCATTACAAACTAGTAAGCCCAAAAACGGAAACAAGGTGTCAGTATTGAGATCAGCTTATAGGTAAGTGAAAGATAGCTTTATATACACAAGTTTCTATCATAAACCTGTAGTACTGAGAAGCAATTTATAACAAGAGGGCCATGATGGCCCTATATATCGCTCACCAGAGTTGATCTGGCCTACTGACCTAGTATTTTACCCCACATGTGCCAGTTTCGAATTTAACCTAGAGATCATCAAGACAAACATTCTGACCAAGTTTCATAAAGATTGAGTCACAAATGTAGCCTTTAGTGTTCACAAACTTTTTTCTTTGATTTGACCATGTGACCTAGTTTTTGATCCTAAATGACCCAGATGTGAACTTGACCTAAAAATCATCAAGTCTAACATTCTGACCAAGTTTCATAAAGATTGGTCACAAATGTGGCCTCTAAAGTATTCACAAGCTTCTCCTTTGATCTGGCCCACTGACCTACTTTTTGACCCCACATGTTCTAGTTTCAAACCTGACCTAGAGATCATCAAGACAAACATTCTGACCAAGTTTCATAAAGATTGGGTCATAAATGTGGCCTCTAGAGTGTTCACAAGCTTTTCCTTTGATCTGGCCTACTGACCTAGTTTTTACCCCATATGACCTAGTTTCAAACTTGACCTAAAGATCATTAAGACAAACATTCTGACCAAGTTTCATAAAGATTGGCTCACAAATGTGGCCTCTAGAGTGTTCACAAGCTTTTCCTTTGATCTGGCCTACTGAACTAGTTTTTGACCAAACATGACCCAGTTTCAAGCTCGAGCTAGAGATCATCAAGACTAACATTCTGACCAAGTTTCATAAAGATTGGGTCACAAATGTGGCCTCTAGAGTGTTCACAAGGCAAATGTTGACGACGCACGCTGACACACGCCGGAAAATGACCGGTAACAATAGCTGACCTTGAGCACTTTGTGCTCTGGTGAGCTAAAAATTAATTTATCTCAGTTTCATAATTTTATTAATTATAAATGATAAATCTTCTGGTTTTGACTGTTTCTCACAATTCAAGTTTTATCAACCCTGCATGAAGTGTGTCATGCACAAGAAATAAAATCAGGCAATGCTTACAAGCTGTCCCCACTATTTCTTCTGTAAAACAGTTTTAGCTATTGACACCAATGAAATATTTGCAATCATTCACCTTATGTCACTCACTGTATGAATCTGGTTGATACAAGACAAATTCCAGTGTATGAGCAGTTACTGTTATACATTATACAAAAAGTCTATCCACTACATAAAAAATTCCACTTTCTGTTGCACACAAAATCAAGTAAATCTATACAGTCATGAGATCCAATAACACAACAAGTACCACTTCGTAAATATTTCATCCAAACTATTTCAATAAAGACTGGACATCTGACCACTTGTATAATTTCACAGATTAAACCACATTGAGAACATAATCAAATAACTTGTATCATTGATACTCTACAGACCTGTAAACAAAGCATCGTCAAAAATCAATGTCATTATTTGAACCTCGTACATGTGACATACGGATAACTCTCACCTGAGAAAATCCAATAACCGTCATGCTTTTCTCATATGCACGATACAACACAAACACAAAATTAAGCATGTTTTTTATAAGAATAGAAATGTGCACATATAGGACATTATGCACACCTGGAAAATAAATGAACTTCAATAACTCTTTCACTTTTGAAAAGGGTTGATTTGGGTTTTACACCAACACGGTATTGGTTACCTAGTGCCAAATTTTGGTTTCATATCTCATTTACGTCAAAATAAAAATACAAGTTAAGGAATCAAAATATACCTGCTCTTTAAAAATACAAAGATACATAAAATCAATGTGTTCAGACACTATCAGTTGCCTATTAAAGAGCGTTCCAATTCTATGAGAATATGTAAAAGAACATAAGATTCACTACCCTTAAAGCTACAACATGTATCTGGCTATTTCATCAATAATGATGACAAACATGATTAGTTTACAATACCTTAATTAGTAAATGGACCTATAGCAGGCTTCAAATGTGAGGTTTTCATGCACTAGAAATGAGTCACACTCCTTTTTCTGAACATCATCATGCAGTGTAAATTACTCCCTAAAACACATCCAGTCAAAAATGAAAGACAAGTTAAACAGAGATTTATATCATATATAAATATTACATATATTGGTTTTTGGATCTTGTATTCAAATATTAAAGAACTATCATTGAAATACTTTTTTTCTTATTCCAATTTACATTTAAGATCTTTCATAAATTTCAACATAAGTGGGCTCATCATAATGGGAAGAATGTATAAAAAAATCAACAATTTTGATATAATAACAGCTTATTATCTGTCATCTTTATAGAATTCACTTTTAAGTATAAAAGATGACACTCAATCCAATATAATTAGATCTATTCATCTCAGGTTTTCTTGTTATTATCTCTCAATAAAACGTATTTACAAGATGAAGGCATACCAATTTATGTATTCTGATATAAGTGATCTTGCATTACAAATAGTGTGAACATCAGAGCTTTTTTTACGGTAGGATAAGAAAAACAGTTAACTCTAGAGGAGACACCATCTTAATAAAGCACTAACCAAGTGAATAATAAGTCAAGACTGGTGACCGTAGGGCTTGGCGGGAGTCTTTGTTTGTTGCATACACCTGCCCACATCAGATGACTTGGCGACAGACACTTATCAACAAGTCCATAATTACCCACATTCCTTCAGTCATCTTCCACTCTACTTTGTCTCATTTAAATAAGATGATGTTTAAAGGTAGAGTTTCAATTATTTTTGATAAAAGTCTGATCTAACCTACACTACAGTTGACATTTTGCACAGTACCAAACCGCTTACTTTCTTCACATTTTGCTATAAAATTGCTTTAAGCTTGAGATCTGTGAGTGTGTGTGTTCAATTGGGTTTAGCTTCTTTTTTTTAACAATTTTTCAATTATATAAACAAGTGTCTTCTTGTAGCAGTGTGCACAATGCCCGTTTTTATAGTGCTGCCTTACTGGAATGTCACATCACAGACATGTGACATGATACCCCACCCCACCCAGTTACATTATACTGACACCAGGCTGACAAATTCTTAGTACTATCCTCTTACGAGGAAGCTACTAGTGCCATTTGTCACATCTTTGATGTGACCTAGGAGCAAACCTACAACCTCTTGCACTCAAAGAGGGCACTCTACCACTAGCCTACTGAGGCAGTCTCTCAGTTTAAATGCTGTTTATTTCCGCCACACTCCTGTTGCATGTTGCACTGACGTGTTGCTGTAAGTTGACGTATTTTCGTGTAACAAGTGTATTATCAGTACAAACATTAGCGATCAAATTCAAATTATGACAGACAAAAAAGTGACTGCGCGGGTTATGTGTAGCTTTGGTAATTTAAACCTTTCTACGCGCCTGGCCTATAAGCAAAAATGTTACAATTACCAAATAACAAAAAGACTGCAAGTTACAATGATACATTTCACATTGCTCTTTACACATTATGCGGCTTTTGACAGCAAAAGTCTACATTATTTTTGAACAGCCCTCGTATTGCTGTTTTAAATGGTTTTAGTAAAAGATTTTAAGAAACACCTACTTTTGAAAAGAATAATTTAATAAATAGACTTTTGATTTAATACTGAAAGGCGGGAAATCTTAAAAAATAATGGTTGGTCATGTGAGTTTGTAACTGACTTTACCGTGTAGTAATATTTGATTTTTGTAAATGTAAGTTGTCAAGATTTCAGCTAGAGATACGCATGCCACATGATAATGGTCACACTTCAAGTACCACAATGGAAACCACCATACTGGATCTGAGATTTAATGAATAATTATAATGATAATTAAGAGAATATCAAAATATTTGAATACGAAAAATTGTAAATTTTTAAAGTCCTTGAGTGTATTATACATTAATAACATCTGAGATTCTATACATTGTAATTTCTTTATACTTTCTTCATTGATTTTTAGCAAGATTTTTTATCTTAATATCTAATTCTTCCTATTACCAGTTCAGGTTTATACTCCTAACAAGCTGTCGCTTTCATTTATCTAAACATAAAATCTGTGGTTTGCTTTAATCATTAAAGCAAAGATTTAGTAGAAACTTGTCTGAAATTGGTTCCTGTTACACCAGACAAATACGTCACAGTCAACCCACAGTTTTTAAAAACACTTTATAACTCATGGCTCTTTATAAGATATTCATTCATGATCTTCTATTATAATATATTTAGTGAAAAATACATTTGTCATAATCATGGAAAAGACAATAAAAAACTAGAAATGTGTCCATGGGACACAGATGCCCCAACTACATGACATTAGTCAGGGGCCAGAACTCCTACAATACTGAATGAATCCGGATGCGAAACCCCAGGTGCACAACTACACATGCTGACCAACATTCCTGTAAACTTTGGTGATTCTAGGTCAAATACTTTTGGGGCTATGTGCGACACAACATTAAAATGACCAATTTTTTACTAAGTCAGGGGCCATAACTCCTACATGTCTGGATGAATCCGGACGCGAAACCCCAGGTGCACAACTACACATGCTGACCAACATGCCTGTAAAGTTTTGTGACTCTAGGTCATATACTTTTGGAGCTAGGCACGACACAACATTAAAATGACCAATTTTTACAAAGTCAGGGGCCATAACTTCTACATGACTGCATGAATCCGGACGTGAAACCCCAGGTGCACAACTACACATGCTGACCAACATTCCTGTAAACTTTGGTGATTCTAGGTCAAATACTTTTGGAGCTATGCGCGACACAACATTAAAATGACCAATTTTTTACTAAGTCAGGGGCCATAACTCCTACATGTCTGGATGAATCCGGACGCGAAACCCCAGGTGCACAACTACATATGCTGACCAACATGCCTGTAAAGTTTTGTGACTCTAGGTCATATACTTTTGGAGCTAGGCACGACACAACATTATAATGACCAATTTTTACAAAGTCAGGGGCCATAACTTCTACATGACTGAATGAATCCGGACGCGAAACCCCAGGTGCACAACTACACATGCTGACCAACATTCCTGTAAAGTTTTGTGACTCTACGTCAAATACTTTCAGAGCTACGCGCGACACAACATTTTCGGAAGGACGGACGGACGGACGGACGGACAGACGGACGGAAGGACGGACGGACAAGAGCAAATCTATATGCCCCCCCCAAAAGTGGGGGCATAAAAATCATGCGCTGTGTACATTTGATTGTTTTATTAAAATCTAATACAGTCACCAACTTTAATTGACAAGACATTATACATTGAAACATCTGATTTTTTTTTTAGTTTTAAACATACAAATCCTATAAACAATAAAAGAAAAAAACAGAAAAATGTCACCAAAAACTTCAAAAGATCATATTCTATTTACCTGTTTTAAAACCAAAATCCACCTTGTGATTTTCAAAGTATTTTCCCTTGCAAATCACTATTTTTGATCAATATATTTCACAACTAAGTTTGTATATACAAAATCACAATATCATTTAATTCAAATAAATTTACTTCTTCTTAAATTCCAATTTAATGGCTAAATCAACTTCTAATCCACCCAAATCTAAATCCAATTTCTAGAATAAAATACAACTTTGATCAAGTTTGCCATCCATCATTCGAAAAACATTTTCTTTCAGCGACAGCCAATGGTAGAATGGGACACAAGACACAATACTTAACACTAGAGGGGAAATTTTTTTACTATAAACCTGTCATTTTTCTGACATGCTTTATTTTTGTGATAAAAAGTTTAAATATCCAGTATTTATTGTAATAACACAAGAGTGAACTATCTAAAAAAAATAATTATAATATTATTCTCATATTGAATGAGAATAAATTCAGTGAAGTAAGAAGCGATGGTATGACAGTATAAATTTTATGGCGGAACTACCTAGAATACAGCCATCTATAGGGGCGAGTGTAAACTGATCACTGCCTTCGATAATGTCAGGTATATTGAAGATGGGTATAAACTAACATGGGAATGTTATATTGATACTTAAAAGGGTCAGACCACAAAATACTGGATGACATCAGGCCATCTCAAGTGACGGTTAACAGACGCATCACTTACTCTGCATTATAGATAGCCAGTGTTAATTTGATATTTGAGATAAAAAAAAAAAATATTATCTGATATCAAGAATGGTAGAGTTATGTGATATTTGTATCAGATATCAGTGCATCAGGTATTGAATTTGTGAACCGGAGACATCAAAACTCATCTTTTAGTAAAACATGCACAAAAACATACAAATTGCATGCAAATTTGCCAAATGCATTAAGCGAAAAGATGATCTTGTTACTGTAAATTTTGTCTTCACTTCCAAAATTGATATGAAACTTTAATTAAATTGCATTCAACAATCTCAAGCACAAGTCTAGTATTTTAACAAAAAAATATCAGCAACAAAGAACTGCAACATTTTAGTTACTGCAGAAATTTACATTGTAAACAGTATAAAATATGTAAATCATAGTGTAACAAGAGCTGTCCGTAAGACAGCGCGCTCAATTTTTCTCAGTGCTTGACTCAAAGTTAGAGCTTTGCCAGTAAAAACTTTATAAAACTTTAAACAAACATTCTAAGTTAAAAAGGGGCATAACTCTGACAACATTCAAACCAAAGTTATGGGGATTGTTTCTCCAAGTGTTCACATTGATAATTAATAACTGTTTTAAGTTTCAAGTCAATAGCTTTGACCGTAACAGGGATATTTGACTTTATCAGAAACTTTAACAAAAAAATTCTAAGTCAAAAAGGGGCATCACTCCATCAAAATTCAAATCAGAGTTATGGGGATTGTTTCTCCTGGTGTAGACTGATAGTAAATAACTATTTTAAGTTTCAAGTCAATAGCTTTGATCATAACAGATATATTTGACTTTATCAAAAACTTCAACTGAAAATTCTAAGTTTAAAAGGGGCATAACTCTGTCAAAATTCAAACAGAGTTATGGGGATTGTTTCTCCTGGTGTAGACTTTGATAGTAATTAACTTATTTTAAGTTTCAAGTCAATAGCTTTGATAGTAACAGAGATATTGACTTAATCAAAAACTTTAACCAAAAATTCTAAGTTAAAAAGGGGCATAACTCTGTCAAAATTCAAACAGAGTTATGGGGATTGTTTCTCCTGATGTAGACTTTGATAGTAAATAACTATTTTAAGTTTCAAGTCTATAGCTTTGATAGTAACAGAGATATTTGACTTTATCAAAAACTTTAACCAACAGCCATGCCGACGCCCACACCGAGGCGAGTGCAATAGCTCTACTTTTTCTTCAAAAAAATCAGGCTAAAAATGTCCCAATTTTGTGATTCTAGTTACCTCCCTTGAAGTAATTAACTTGATATGGTGCTAACTGTTGTCTTGATTTATGGCAGTGGACCCGCAATGGGCAATGGCAATCGGTAATTTCTGTGTGATTATGTTTTTCATAGTGGCTTTCTGTTAAAAAATACTGAAACTGCACTGTCTTAGCTTTTGGATGCACTTAAATAGATGCCTACTGCCTTGTCAACTAAATAAGATGCCAACTGCCTTGTTAATTTGACATAAATAGATGCTAACTGCCATGTAAACATAATTAGATGCTAACTGTCCTGTTAACTATCTTGTATTTTCACCTTTTTTATATAATATTTTTCAATCATACAAAGTTATCCTGTACGCAATAATCAGATGCAACAATACATATATTACCTGATGATATATTTACAATACCTTTACCTTTTGCAAAAATATCCTTTTACGTACCTATTCATTATTGATTTAACCATGAACATTTTGAGATAAAATCACAGAGACGGTATCATAACCTTCATATCTTTACAAAATCTTAGGTGTGAAATTTGTTGATAATATGTAACGAGTACTTAAAAACCTTAAAACTAATTTTGCGTTTTACAACAAGCAGTAAACGCAATAAAGCATTTCACCACGATACAAGATCTAAATAAAACAGAATACGAACATATTAATATACAGATAACATTCCAAATAAGATATTATGAGGGCTTGTGACTTGTGAATACCTAGACAAGATTTAAAACTATTTACAACACAGTATGCGAGGTTTTTCCCTTAAAAAATCACATTTGAAACCACTGTACTGAGTATAGTTTTCATTTTCTTGATCAGTTCCGGTGCACCTAAAGGCAATTTCATGAGCATAGGAACAAGGAAAAAAACATGAAGCTTTCTCACATTAAAAAAAGAAGAGTGCCAACTTTGGATAATAACTGCTCAAGGGTATTAAGCAGACACTGTCAGTTTTCAAACAGTTGATACAAGGGACATAACTCCAGAGACATTATGAGGATCCTGTTAATTATCAAATACGCCCGTAAATATTGTGAACATTGGATCAAACTGCACAAGTTTAGCAGTCACTTTAATTTTCGCAACTTTGAGTATTTCAAGGGCTGTAACTATTTTTGCCAATGTGTGTGAAGAATATTAACATTGCATTGAACCATATATTACCATAATGCAAACAAACATGGGTCATATATATATATATGCGTATGCATATTATCAGATTCTTTCACTGGTTATAGGTGCAGAGCGGAATTTTCGGCCTCGAGGGTAACTGTTTAGGTGTTAACGAGATTCCTACCGAGTTACCGCCTGAACAGTTACCCCGAGAGCCAGATATTCCCATCTGCACCTATAACCAGTGACAGAATCTTTTTCTTGCATACCGATATCAAGATATAATAATAAAAATAAAATCAGTAGAATGGCTTTCTATTTAGAACTATTTCTTATAGCAGCGTATTTAAACAAAGCGCGGGAAACCAACGTCCGTAAACAGGAAAGACGTCATGCCGTTACAAAGACAAATAACAATGTTTAGTTATTATTATTATAATACCAGATTTATATAGCGCCCTTTTCATGATCAATTTCACGTTCAAAGGCGCTTTACATAGTTCAAATGCAGCCACACAGGGCGCATAATTCATCCTCTACTAGTACAGACACAGAGCGATCTGACCAGAGGGACAGAGTGAGACAAAGCCCCCACGACAGAGAGATCAGAAATCAGATACAGGCTGTCCGGCTAACTTAGCCTAGCTCGTTGCGAATAGACAGCCTGGTTCTTTAACGTGCCCAGTGTATAGCACTGATACACGCAAGGATTGCCTGGGTTCCTGACCAGTACACCTCTAGTTAGGTGGGAAACACTGAAAAGCGTTTCTGAAAATTCCCGAGTAGCTGCCGGGGATCGAACCCCCGACCTCAGGATTGGAAGGCCAGTGTGCAAACCACCGAGCTATCCGTCCACCGGTTCCGCTTTTGTTTTATCAGTTGCAGCGTAACGTTATGAATTTTTGATAAAATAACGTGTTTTGAATCGAGAAATATTATAAGTATCAGGAAAAAAGAGGAACTGGATTTTATTCCGTTTTTCGAAATAAAATATAAATAACTACATAAATCTTCTACATATATGTAGTTCGTTATACGTCATTTAAAGATGGATTTTTCCAGCACCGGTAAAAATACCGGAAATCCCCGTCTGGTATGCAAGAAATATATATTATTGGACCACCTATAAGCTTATATAAATCCTTGTTTCTTTTTTTTTCTTGTTTAATGTTGTTTTTCATTTTCAAAACAAATGGGTATAGTTTCAATATAAGGTACTAATAAGCTTTGATAATGTGGCAGTTGAGTCCAATAAGTCCTGGGGTGTTCAATGATAATCCGTCATAGATCCATTGTAAAACAAATATTGGATTTACCTGTATCGGAAAATAAACAGTGTCCATTGTATTTAGGTCAACTGCCACATTATCCAAGTTTATTAGTATATAAACCATGCATTAATTACATTGTTGTTGTTTTTAATCATTCTTAAACTTGTAACTTAAGCCAGACTGGATGCCATACAAATGAAACAAAGACTCACCTATTTATCATTTTATGCAGCAGTGCGAAATGTCCCTGTCCAACACTCTCAAACAAGTACACATACAGTTACAAACACAGATACTCCTTTTAGCTCCACGGAAATTAAACACTGTAAGCTTCCACCATTTTGCAGTCACATTTTTCTTTCCATCTGGAAAGATTATATAAAAAATTATAATATCAACATGGGGGATATGTAATTAAAAATTCTTTTTTAACAAAATTGATACTTATCAAGGAGGTGTTTGAGGTGTTATGATATTTCTATTGTACATTTTTAATAGAAGGCACTATAATACATAGATCAAGTCTTTGCATTAATACTGAATAAACAGTTTCAGTTTACTTAAAGGATAGGTGGCGAGCACCTTAACGATGCGTCAAGTGACCTTTAACAGTCAATTAAAAGTAGTCACCTAGGATCAATTATCCCAGGCCATTGTATACTTAATGCACCCTTGTGGTGTTGTATTGTTGAGCTGATTTTGACACTTTAATGGTCACTTTCTCAATGCCTTTCAAAACAAGTAATTTTGATTCCCACCTTGGCTAATTTGTGAACAACATGATGTGAATTACTGTGAAAATAAAGTCAGTGCAGCGCATAAATCCATTTCCTGTAGAAGTGATATCAATATAATTATGTTATGTATGGAAGTATAAATCCTGCACGATAACTCAAACGATAAAATGTTTGATAATTATGATTTTTTCTTCATTAAATTGTTTCAATACAGAAAATATTTTTGTATAACATTACAGTATGCACTTAAGGATAACATGGTGTAATAGCCATATTTCATATCTTGTAACTGGATGGTAATATTTAAATGAAATTTGGTCACTTTAAAGACATTCAAAATTAAAAACTTTTCACCGAGAGATTTAAAATTTTTTGGGGAGATAATCGGTATTGAAGTTAACTTTGATGCCTATGGGGAATATAAAATTTATTTCATTATGAGAATCTGAACTTGAGTTTCGAGAAAATTTTGCGGTAGAAAGCTGCATTATATGATTCTGATACAAATATAAAAAAAGTCTAAAACTCCCCATAGGGAAAAGGAGAAAATCATTTTTTTCTAGTTTTCAGGGGAGATAACTCATGAACAAGAGCTGTCACTAATGGTGACAAATGCCCCCGCAGTGCCTTGACCTTTGACCTGGTGACCCCAAAGTCAGTAGGGGTCGTTTACTCAATAAGTACTATCAGCATGTGAAGTTTGAAGGTCCTGGGTGCAGTGGTTCGCGAGTAAAGTGCCTTCATGCAAAAAGTTAATGTTGTGACGAACGAACCGACGGACAGTTGAAAACTAATACGCCTCCCTTCGGGGGGATAAAAACCAAAATTATCAGTGGAGGTAATCTAAAGGAAATTTTTGAGAACATCTGTCACTTGTAACTTGTCAATATGCACCTTATTTCTATCGTTTGACATTTTTAAAGCTTAAATTATCAAGTTGTATGTACGCCTTTGGTGAAACTGAGGCCTATTACACCATGTTATCCTTAACTTCAATCTTTTTGAGTTCAACGATGCATGAGAACCATAACAATCAAATGATAATAGAAACATGGTGTTGGTTAACTTATCATGCGGGGGTAGTAGGAGCATTTATATGACGGTTTGAAAATAACTTCATAAATAAAGTGATCGGAAGGCAGCAGGAAAGAATTTTTGGCACATCATTTCACTTGTGAACAGCAAGGAAGAGTTTTTCTCATTAATTAGCAAAACAACTATTCACCAGTTATATCAAGATTTTACTCAAAGTCCCTCATACAATATTGTCGTATACATCAAGTTTTCTAGCAGTTGTTCTAAAATTTAATGTTTTTTACTCAAATAAAGTGTCAAAATTTTGTATCACCCGAAGTCATGCACATCCAGTTTCTTATAAAATTGCAGTACAAAAAGAGTGGAATGATAAAAATAATTATCAAACAGACTTACAATGCAAGAGGCAGTTGATTTTATGTACGAGTAATCATATTTAGATTAATTTTCTCTTTAAGTCATACAGGCCCTCTATTAAGTTTCAACTACCAGCATTTATTTACTTTGATTAAATTTAGATTGGTTTTTAGATGAATGCCAAATTCTCTGTCAAGAGAAGTAGAAGTGTCTGGTTACACCACAATATCTTATGTCTATTTTACATTATATCAAGTTATGTAAATAGGGGTGGAGTGGGTACAAAACATATTCAAAATGTTGAACAATCTTTGTGGTTGTGGAGTTTCAAAACACAAAATAACTTTAAATGAAAAGCTGCAGTACATAAGATCCGTAGAGCATAATATATATTTTGTAACTCCACTTGGCTGTAAGAGTACAATGGTTCAAATATCACAACTTGATATAAAAGCTACTATACACAGATACTGAGCATGTACAACATATACATGCAAAGACTTTAACCCTTTCTCTGCTAAATTTTTATAATGGACTTGTCCATCTTTCAATTTGGACAGTACCATTAACTGTTAAAAGGGGTGCTTACCAAAAAGATACTGACTGAATGGCAAACAGTGCAGATCATGATCAGCCTGCACATCCGTGCAGTCTGATCGCAAAGGCAGAACCAACTTTTAAGCCATAAATACAAGTATGTTCATTCTAGGAATAATGCCAATGATCAAAATTTAAATGTCCCTTTGTTTTCGCAGTCATACATGTACATCTGCATAGAATGGATGATGATCTGTGAACGTTTGACCATGAAGTGCATACATTTGTGCTGCACAACAAACGGTTGTAAAAGGCCAAAAATATAATTTTTCAAAATACTTGTTTTAAAGACAATCACTGCAGTTTCCTGTATGAGTGATGGGGCAAAAATTTCCCAATAATAGAATTTGTTCAAACTTTGTATATGAACACAGCCTCATGTTAGAAATAGAAAAATGCAAAAACAATCATAGGTCACCGTGCTTGTTTAGGAATGATCTGTCCTTAAAACTGGATTTTTCTTCAAATTTGCATATTCAAGGGCAGATAACTCCTGAACAAGCATGGTGACCTTCGATTTTGTTTTCATAATTCTGTTTCAAACATGACACTGTTTTCATAAACAATGTTTGAACAAATTCTATTATCAGGAATTTTTTTACACAAAACTGCAGTAACCGTCCTTAAATGTACCTTAATATTCATAAATTTCTTTCAGATTTTATCAATACTAACAACAATCTATTGATCATTTTCTATAGGTATTAATACCAGCTTTTACATTAAACATGTAAAATATGAGTAGGTCTGTAATTCACAGTGACCTTGTTGTTAATGGATATCTTAAGTAATTGAAACAGTCGTCCCTTTAACATGGTAAATTTGAACAGTATATGGTCTAATTTTTAAATGTATCTTATCTTAAAAATCTATTAGGCTAATAAAACTTTAAATCTCAAATCTTATCAAAATGTCAGACAAAAAATCCATAAACAGGGAACATATATTAAATAGTTTGATTATGATTCACCCCAAAAAAAAAAAAATCATACCAAAGTTCTAACGAAGGACTTTTAACTTTGAAAGTAAAAGACTGTGCCTTCATGTTGTTTATCATCCAATTTATCCTGTTCAGAGTTAAGGTACGGCTGCATGTTTGATAAACTGGAAGTACTTTTACCTGGAAAATGTAGAATAAAGCCTGGACTCTTGTGTACAGAAATGAAAACTGTTTTATGAATAAATGGCGACCCATGATTGAACTTACCGGTATTCAAATGGCAATGTTACTAATAATAATTAGTATCTCTTTAAAGATAAAACATGATATTTAAATGTCTGGCACATTAAAAATTCTAAAAAAATGCCTTAAAATCAGTTGTAATAAGCGGACCTCTTTAATAATGGGCAAATATCTCAAAAACAAGCACAAAGATCTAGACATTTTATTTCACCATATCACAGACCATTTGTTTATTTACATCTGTGAAAAATTTCATTAAAATCAGCATGTAGAAAAATTTCTATTGGCAAAAAGGTCATCAAAATTGTGACTTTCCCATGGACACCCATTATAAAAATTTGTGCGAGATTTATTCTGAATTTTAAAAAAATCAGGGTTTAATGAAAATCCATCTTGTAGAAAAAAAATCAATCCAAACGTGCAGAATTACCTTAACTTAAGATGCACAGGAACTGAACCTTATACAAGAGCTACTAGGACACGAAACCGCCCCCCCCCCCCCTGATGCATTCAGTAATTGCACAAGGAACAGAAATTATTTGGTCACTGTGCACAAAAGTTCTATTGTTCTGAGTCAAAGTGACCTTGACCTTTGACCTATTGACCTCAAAATCAATAGGGGTCATCTGCTGGTCATGATAAACCACCCTATTAAGTTAATCATGATCCTAGGCTCAAGCATTCTCAAGTTACCGTCTGGGCACATTTTAACTGTTCCAGGTCACTGTAACCTTGACCTTTGACCTACTGACCTCAAAATCAATAGGGGTAATCTGCTTCTATCAAAAGTTATGATGCAGAAATTGCCATATCTATAGTACCCTATATAGTTAACACTAGAAACTTCTAAGGGCCATGACTCTGGTGTTACTTGGGCAATCTGTCTGAAACTTGATGGGCCCCATAATCTAATAGTGTTGAACATGTATATGAAGTTTGTTTGAAAAAAATCTAAAATAAGGATTTTTTTTTTTTTTGGTGGGTGGGGGGGGGGGGTGTCGGGAGGGGGAGGGGTGTGATCAAGGTAAAGGGGTGACCAGGTGTGGGTACACAACTTCACATGTTTACAATAAATGTTCATGGAAAAGAATGAAAGAAATTTAATGAAATTCTACCAAATGGTAAGTTTGTTATGTACAAATATGTGGATTTTTATACAATTAAAGGGCAATAAATCTTAATTTATAAATAAATCCGAACGAAATTGTGTGTTATGGTGATCTAAATTCTGTTTAAGTTTCATAGTTCTAGGGCAAATATATCAAAAGTTATGATGCAGAAATTGATATATTTATAGTACCCTATATAGTTAACACTAGAAACTTCTAAGGGCCATAACTCTGGTGTTACTTGGGCAATCTGACTGAAACTTGACGGGCCGCAAGAACTCATAGTGGTGAACAAGTATAAGAAGTTTTAAATAAATATTCCCAACCATTTCCTAGATATGGCTCCGGACGGACGGAAGGACGGAAAGACGGACGGACATCAGACGGACAACGCCAAAACTATATCCCTCCGACTTTCGTCGGGGGATAATAAAGCAATACAAGAGGGTCATGATGACCTTGGATCGCTCACCTGAATAATATAAGCTACATAGTGTAAGAGTTCTGGATCCCAGCTGTGTGAACATGTTTCAAATGTCAAACTCATGCTAAAATATTAAGAAAGTAGGTCAGTAGATCACATTTATGGTCACTGAAAGTCAATTTTAAGACTGGTGTGCAAAACTGTATAATGTCATCCAAATTTCAAGGCTGTATCTTAAAAAACAAGAAAGTAGGTCAGTATGTCAAGATCACAGTCAAGTGACCCCTAATTACTTGGGGCCATCCGGTAATTATGATTAAACAGTCTTGGAAATATGATCAGATAATTTTTAAGTATTTTTTCCTATATAACTCATATAAAAAGTCAGTGACTCTGGGGCGGGGCTTTAAAGCGGCATGCCTCCAGATTGTTCAATAACAAAAAAAAATTTTTTTTTAGATATCTTGAAATAAATGCTATATTTCTTAAGAAGGCTTTAAAACTTAATTACTGACAAACTATGTTACGGACACACATTAGAATTTGCTGTTTTTACAGCTTTTTACGTTGAAAATCGAAAGGCGTTTGTCATGCTTTTACTCCAGGTAAACTGTCTCGATTATAAATATCTCATTATTCACTACTTCAGCTATAGCGCTATTGGTTACGACAACGAGAAAATGTCTTTATTGCCGCGGCGGTCCGGGGTTCGATTCCCGACGCGGTCATCTTTTTTTCTTGATTTGGAACTTTTAAAATATTTTAGAAACAACATGGAGCTGCTTTCAATAAACGCTTGATGCCCCCAGTGGCATCCTTGTCGATAGATTTTGCACCTAAGTCCAAAACAAGGTCGAGGTCAAGGTCAGACTGAGGTCAGGTGATGTTTGAAGATGAGGAATGGTCACAGTTTACATCTGTATTAGTAATTCAATTCATTCTTGTAAGGGGTATTGATGCTAGACGGAATGGTCCCATTTGGTTAACCAAGAGATGGCCCATATAAAGCAACCTAAGTCCAAAATGAGGTTAAGGTCAAACTGAGGTCAGGTGATGTCTGAAGATGAGGAATGGTCACAGGTTACATCTGCATTAGTATCAAGTCATTCTAGTAAGAGGTATTGATGCTAGACGAAACAGTTCTATTTGGTTAACCTCGTACGGACGGACGCACACCCATACGATTCATGTATTAGGTGGTCATCCCACTGTTTGAAAACAATAAAATGACCACTTAAGGAACAAAAGAATTACGTGGTTACGGAATGAATACAAAGGATTTCTATTGTCCTAGGCCACACCTCCTACCATGGACGGACAGGACAATTACTATATGCCTCCCGCATCAGTAGGGGGCATAAAAATTCATATTCTAATGTTCATAATATGACCAAACTTCAATTTGAAAGAAAGATTACTTTTTAGCCAAATCTGGAGGCATGCTGCTTTAAATGGACCCTAGCCGGGTCTGATTTGAAAAATCTTACTAAAGGACCACTAGACAATGCCACGTGTAAAGTATCTAAGCTTTGTGCCTCTTGGTTTCAGTAAAGAACATTTTTTTAAATGTTTTTCCTATAGAACTCTATGTAAATTCAAGGGACCACAGCACGGGACCAATATTGACTCTGGGATCATAACTTGAACACTCTTGGTAAAAGTCCACTGGACAATGCCACACACCAAATATCTAAGCTCTAGGTATTCAGGTTTCAGAGAAGAAGATTTTTGAAATTTACAAAATATTCATATATATATATAGGGTAAATAAGCCCCGCCCCTTGGTGGCCATGCTTTTTAACAAAATATCAAAAGTGTTCACAGAATGTTCACCACAGAGTTCTAAATTAAAGCTGGTTTTTGTTTAAATTTCATTACGGATGTACTTTTGACATTTTAGTAGAAACAAGAAATATCTTTAAAAATGATGGTCGGCGAATTGTAATAAGGAAAGAAGTTTATGAATTTTTCATCTAACATTCATCTTTCATCTAACATTTTTCAAATTGCAAAACTAAACACCGCACTTTAACAATTTAAATGGTTCTCTTTTAATTTTTCGCAAAGGTTTCGTAGGGTTGCAATTTTGTTTCGTTTATCCTTAGACGAATAATTACAGCAGTAGTTTGATGAAGATTCATGAGAAGAGGTCATTAAACGTGTTTATATTTTTAGCTAAATTGGTCCCTATCCCCATTTGTAACAAAATAGCAGGAGACCTTACGATATTGTTACACATCGAGTTATAAAAATCCATTACATTTTAATGGTTAATGCGAAGAAAGGCATATCTACTTTTAGCTATAGTGGTCCCTAATAGGGCCCAAGTTCCTATATAAATAAATTTGGAAGAGGACCTTATAATGATGCTCCAGACCAAGTATGACAAAGATCCACCAAGCTGTTCATGAGACGCTGTATAAAGGCATTTCTAGTTTTAGCTCTAGCAGCCCCTAAAAGGGGTCAAATGTCCCAGCAGAACAAAGTTGGCTGCGGGCCTAATAAAGATGCTACAAATCAAGTTTGATTAGAATACATGAGAAAAAATCAATTAAAGGATTTTTTTATTTATTATTTTTATTTATTTCTAAAATAGGCCAACTGATCCCGCTTTAACAAATGCATATTCGCTATTCATGAATCTTTGGACAATGACGTCACACCTATAAAAAAGTGAAGGTCAAGCAAAACATACAATTGTAATTATTTCATAAGCAAAGTTTGACCGTAGTCATATCACATAGATAAACTGTATGCAGCGTACCTTCATTTCAGTGTAATGAGATTCAGTCATTATATAGCATATACAAGATTTCAACTGAGTTCAATATTTGCATACCATACTAAAGAAAAATATTCATATATAATAAATCAGTTAAATGATTTATAACAAATATATCAAAGCAAACAAGTACTCATTTTAATATGCAATCTGAATAAGTCACAAAAGCAAGAAACCTTTTCATATACAGACGACAATTGTAACAAGGAAAATCTTTTAAAAAGCACTTCTCTACATAAAAGACTCTTATCACACCCTTATTCATGTGATACGCATACCGTATTCAGCTCTTTCCTTAATTTGATATATGTTGGTATTTGAACTGGTTTTTATCATATTTATTAAACTTACTTATCATTTTGAGATATATCAATATTCTTGCTAAATATACTGAGCCAAAGTAAGCTTTAAAACTGTGAACAGCGTCGTTTAGGATAAACGCTTTGTCTACATTTCACTCAGCGTAGCACAATCAACAGAGTGAAAGAAATTGACACTCTCGTCCAATCAGGCAGAGTGTTGCATAAATCTTCCATCTATAATGCGTTATCAAGTATAAGTTTGATTTGCAAACTGAAGTCACGTGACATAGGTAACGAATTCGTTCTTAGACGGCGTTCGCCGAAAAATAGGACAGAAGGTTTTATTTGGTGAAGTGAAACTCAATTTTAGTATGATTAGTACTTCCAGGTCACAGCAGTGTGATTTTGATGTGATTTTACAGTAAGCAAATGTGTAAAGAGAAATCTCTCTTAGAAGATACATGACCCCTACTTTTCTCTTCATTTTATGTCAGTTTTAACATGTTTAAGTAAAGTAAAGTTAAGTTTCTTGTTTAATGTGGGTAGTTGACGAAAGTCCCCACCCGGAATGGATGGAACAACTTATTTCCAGCTGAGCCCACAACAGGTGTCATATTTACCTCCCCAGCATCCAGTATAGGCCAATACTGCTGGAAACAGTACCGATTTAAGTAAATCACCCAGCACTGAACACTAGTCAGGATATACAGTTGATTGGTCAGTTCAGGATCACTAAGTGCTATATTTGTTATTGAGCTTCGAAAACATATTTTTAAAAACACATTTTTACACAGGGCGGAAGGAAAATCATTCTGCTTTTTAAATCACCACATTTGGTTTGAAAATTCAAAGTAAATAATTATACTCTAGGAGCAACAGTGGTGTCACCACTTTGGTCAGTTATGGATCATTTTTGTCTATCCATGATCCTTTTCAATAAAACTAAAACGCACTAAGACACCAGTCCTGTGAAATAATAATTGTTTTCTCTCATCCAAACAAATCATTACACATTGGCAAGTTGGAAATATAAAAATATTTTCTTGTTTGAAAAACAATATCTCGATTGTGTTGTGTCCCTGTTGTGTGAGTTCTGGATCACATAGATTGATAAAATACGATTTCTTTTCTCATTCCTGTGATCTGCAAAAGTTATATTTTAGTATGTTATTTCCATCATTGAAGCAAATATTCATGCTAAGAACTAAATGATTATGTTTGTCATATAAGTGTATACAGAGCTGTGATCCGGAACCCCTGTGATCCGGAACTGACCAACCAACTGTACTGCTGGAAACAGTACTGATTTAAGTAAATCATCCAGCACAGAACACTAGCTGGGATATTTGCCGCGTCCAGGAATCAAACCCTGACCGCTGGCGTTGTAGTCCAACCTGCTAACCACTGCACAACTGACTCCATTTTTATCACAACTCTTTAAAATGAGGTAATAGATTTGTTCTCTGAAATGGGTCTAGCTAAGTATGTTTGGTAGCTCTTTAAAAACTGTCAGTTTTATATAGAATATATAGGGAACACTATTTAGGTGTGTGTGACCTAATGAGACCGTACCTGTTGGGTACGAACAAATTAAGGTACGAACAAGATGAAGTTTTTGTAAAGATTTTGAGCCTTCTTTAAAACGAAACACAGCTTTAAACCTATTTTGGCGCCACTATTTTTACAATTTTAAAAGAAATTATTTAAAATGTCATGATAACCGAGACTTATTCTCCAAACCTAAAAAACATGGCAACAAAAACAGGTTCAATTTTTCCGCGTTGTTTACTAATTGGTCTTAGTCTAATATATGATTGAATGACAGAATAAATGCTCTTGTCATCTTGCATGCAAAACACATGGCCATCTTGTAAGATTACTTACAAATGATGAGAGATTCTATCCTAAAACTATCTGATATGTACTTAAAATTTAGAATAAATTAATTTACGAAATTACATTAATGAAACTCCATTGTCTTTATTGAGATGACAACAATATCTTTATATATGTTTTAGCGTTTACCCAATATGTCAGCGCCCTGTGCCCCAGAAAAACACGATGAGGATTTGAAACTATAACTGTGGCTTTGGGACATCTATGAAAGAGTAATTATTTGAATTTCTTTAGACAAATGTTTTTAAAATCGCTGCTACAGTGCTTTAGGGTATAGAGGATAGGTTGATAAATTTTGTATTTAGCAGGTCCAAGAAAAGTCACAAATTCATAATTTTAACATGTCCAAAACATTGCGGAATGATACTTATTTCACTTGGGTATTGATTACATTTTACTCGGACTTTATCATAGACTCCCTGTGTAAAATCTCAAACTTTTAACTAAAATAAAGGTATTAAATCGATATAATAATTCAATGACACTTCAAAGTTTTATTGTTTGTAGCATCATCTTGGGTATGTGCAGTGAAAAAACTTTATTTGACTTCTTAAATAGTGTGATATTTATTTCTGAAGTCACTATATGTTCATTGTAAATATACTTCGTTGTACCCAAGTGGAAACTGGCAGGTACTCGAAAATGCAACTCTCTGATTGGTCAGTTAGAACCCCTAATGTACTGTGATGTCATGATAAAGTTATGAATTATATTGCTATAGCAGTTTCCGTCGGCTAGTAGTATCCATCAACGCGTTATTTTACGTTTCGTGACGTTCTTCACAATGAAGTCGAGATTGTTTCCATAACGCTACCCTGCAATCCAGAGCTCTGTGAAATTTCAGCAACAAAGGGTAAAAACTTTCCAAGAAAACTCGAATTGTTCATTCCATAATTGTTTTGTTTACATTCCACACATGGGGGATTTCACGTGCAGCTAATGCGCATGCGCAAAGAATAACTCCGTAGTCCCCAATTAAGTTGAAAGTTCCTCCTTTTGGCAGTCGAAACCAGATGATTTACCAAAAATACATAATAAAGATAAAAATGAGTCATTTTTGTGCATCGGCAATAATTTTTTTTTCACAATTAAGAAAGCAAAAACCAATATGAAATATAGATGATTAGGTTACCCCTGCCAGATTTTCTTATCCAAGGCGGGTAACTGGTCACATACTATGTGCTATACAAAGTGATGGTTGTATCCCTGACGTAGACGTAGTATATATGTGTATATAAGATATAAATTGTCGTTGTGATGTCAACTGGCCGATTAGCTCAATCGGTAGAACATCGGCTTCACAAGCATGAGATCGCGAGTTCGAGTCTCAGGTTTTGGTTTTTTTTTTTTACCTCCTATTTTCAACAAGCCTAATTTAACACCTGAACCTTCAAACTTCTTAAAATTGTATTAATTAATTTCACCAGAAAGATTAAAAAAAACACGGATGGTGCTTTTCTAGTCGTATTCACTGTAAAAATGTACATAAATATTAAAACAAAAATTGATGACGGAAACTGCGTCTGTAGTCAACCGATTCAGCTCTGTTTATTCACCCCTTTTGGAGCCCCTCTGTGTGTTATCACGTGGGCTAGACACTATTGATATTTATGTTTTCATAAAGCAGAAGAGCTAAGGTGTTCTCTTTTGGAGCATTTTACGGAACTGAAACGTTCAAGAAAAAAGATATTTTAAAAACCTTCATTTTATGACGGAAACTGCTTCGAAACCAGTATAGCTAAATCTAGCTATATATAGCTAGAAATCGCTATAAAACCAGTAACAATTGTTGAAAATATGTGAATATCAAATATAAAATAGTTATTATCCCATTCAAATGGTTTATGAGACAAACGATGATCACAAAGAATGGAGACCTATGCAGTTTCAGTTTCAACATATGTTGCGAATTTCTACGATTAGTCATTTATAAATTTGTCATATACAAGTGAAAAATTCAGTGATGATTTATTGCAAAACACTGCCGCAGTTATTGAAAGTGTGACTACAAAGATCTTGGTTTTGTGTTATTGTCTTTCATCTTACAAACCTTTTGGACGTGATTATGACCATTTTGCATCTTATTTTGACATATTTTGCCTTATTGGTATTGGTTTTATAGCTACTTCTAGCTATATATAGCTAGATTAAGCTATATAGCTAATTTGTGACTTTTCTTGGACCTGTTTAGGGTTGAATTATTGTATAAGTTTTCATATCATTCTTTTTAATGGCATGCAGACAGACATTCTGGCATATATTTTAAATGTTTGCTTGTTGTGTTATTTTCCATATGTCATCAAATGAAAATCGAAGCTATCCTTGACCAAAGAACTATAAAATACACAGAATGGCAACTGGAGATAATCTGGCGTCAGCTCGTGTTAGCGCATTATCTTAATTTCAAAGCGTTTGCTGACTTGATCAATGGTGATCAAATCAACAGACGCTTACTGAAGTATAAAATTGGCGGTACGGCCGGCGTATAATAAACCGAATCGAGTCCATTTTTCAAGGACAACTGTTGATTTCTCAGACTTCCAATCATAAATTTCATTCCTTCCCCATGTAGAAAATACTAATAACATTAAAAAAGCACCATTATCATTATAAACAAATGATCTGATAGAAAGTTATCTTATACAAATACAAATACATGGCATTTATATAGCGCAAAAATTATAAAATATTCTATTGCGCTTTACAGTTACATAACACACATTTAAAATATATACATTCAAAATATGAACAGGATTCTGGAACTTAGATTTAGAGATTTGGACATGTATAAATACTATTTTACACTACTGATATTTTGTATTTTAACAAGACTACACTAATTGTTCATGAAACTGACTAAACAAATGTGTTTTCAGTTTTGATCTAAAGCTGGCTTCAGACTGAATGTCTTTCAGATAGCTAGGTAGATCGTTCCACCATTTGGGACCAACAACGGCCATAGATCTATCTGCTAATTTTGTTCGCCTTCTAGAGATGTTAAAGTTTGTGTCACTTTGTGAGCGAAGTCTGTACTGTTGTCAAACATTTCTCTCAGCTATACTTATTCCAAAGCGTTTGCCGACTTGATCAATCGTGATCAGATCAGCAGACGCTTACTACAACGAGATCTCATTCAGTTGCCACGTGATGTTGGCGAGGTTTGCTCTTTATGCCTTTCAAGTTGCCGATCTGTTTATTTTTATAGCTCTTTGCCTTTACTGACTAAATCAGTGTGTATGTAAAAAACATCTGTGAATGAAAACTAATTGATAGAATTTAGAAATTTGAAAAGCTAAATGTTTTTGAAAAGGGAATACATTATTATTCTGATTTATAGTAAAAAAATCTTGGGAAGTTTGTTTAGATGTGGATTTTAAACTAATAATGGAAAAAATGACCAAAGCTATCCTGTGCACCCTAAATCAGCGCACATGTAAACAATGGCATGAAGAGAAAAAACACATGATTTTTTATTAAAAGCTGAATGTTTTAAAAAGAATAGCTGTTTTCTCTCTGATATACAGAAAAAAAACTACTAAATTTCATTTCTTTAAATTGGAATTCAGGAAAAATTAGTTAGCTATCCGCTGTACCCTAAAGCACTGTAGTGTTTCTAACATTTCTTTCTTAATGTCACAAAATAGGCCATAGTGAATAAATTTGGTGTGTTCAACTCCTCATACACTTTTTGAAGGAATAGATTCAAGTTGCTCAGATGCACAACCCTATCTGAATACAATTTGCTTCAAACTTTTAGTCAAACATCCTTCATGTGAAGATGGTCTGTACTAATAACTTTGCTATTTAGAGGATGGCGCAGTATGTTTGGGCATCCGTGTCCTGTGGACACAATTCTAGTTTCAGATTCTTTCTCTCTTGACATGAGTGGCAGCTAAAGAAGCATTCTTTCAGTGAAAATATGATATTTAATTTAAAAGAGGTTTTCCTTTTTTCAGACAAAATGATTAATACAAGCAGCGGAGGACCAACACCGAAGAAAATGAAATTCTCCCAGAATGGAGGTAAGTGTAGTATCCTGTAATGTTTATTTTGTTTAAATCATCAAAAAATATTGTACCAAGAAGCAAGAATCAAATAGAAAACAAGTATTAATCATAATTTTGAATATTTCAGCAGGGAATAAGCTTCTGACCTCCCACATATAAAGCACAAATTTCAAAGCAGACATGAATTTGTGGGTTGAATGCAAAAGAAGTCCTTCTTTATTTATATGCACTTAGACCTCTTCTGAATTGAGCTATTGAGATGGGAAGGGTAGCATATCAACCAGATCAATTTATTAAATATCTAGTCACTTATTTGATATTGAGTGCTACATGGAAGTGTGTCAAAATATCATTATCTAATGGGATTATTGATTAGTTTGATTGACAGACAGAGAATGGTCAATTTGAAAGAAGGACTTATTCCGTCTGTAGGTCTAGGGAAGACATAGAGCTTGCAAGAGGACTTAATTTAAAGAGATTCTGCTTTATAACCTTATGAGAGTTTTCGGTCTGTCTTTATTTTACTGAATGCTTTTTAGGATTTTTATTGTGCTTTAGATGATCATTACACAAAGATCCGAGAAGAGCGCCTTCAGTTACCAATACGTCCAGCACGAAATAGATTGATACAAGAGGTACAGAGACATAATTCAGTGGTGGTCATTGGGGAAACAGGGAGTGGAAAAACTACACAGATACCACAGGTAAGTATTGAACAGTGCAACATCAGTAAACATACATGTTTGAATAGCATATATTTCCATACTGATGCAGGCATTTTGCTTCAAACTATACCAGTTTATCTGTAAGTTAACTGCGAACAAGCAACTCTTACAAACTGATGTAATGCTCTAAAGAGGTCATGCAGCTGTAGAAGATCTCATTAGAGTAATTAAGGTCATTAGATTTTAAAAGAAGCAAAAACCAAATTTTATAAAGTCTCAAGCAGAGAAAAGGAAGCCGGTTGGCAGAGGCTGTAGGTTTAAACCTCACATGGGCCATGACAGGGTACTTCCTCTTATGGAACCAGAACTGAATTTTGTGAGAAGTGGACTTGAAAGCGACTTAGAGAAACCAAAAGCTTTCTTTGCTAGATCTGAAGAGAATTAGTGTAAACTATATGGATCTAATTATTTATGTCAAGAGAGCATAACAGAAGAAGAGTTAAACTCAATACATGTTCGAAGATGATTTATGAATTTACCAGTTGTAATCTTGGAAATTGTCCTTGGCATGGTGAAATCTTTCACTGCCAGAATGGCTTTCTATCTTTTGAATTAACATTATTGTAAACTGTGCATAATATTAATTTCTCTCCTATCAAAGAGAAAAGAATATAAATTATATAACATTTGTATGTATATTTCAGTACTTGTATGAGGCTGGGTTACATAGAAACTCCATCATTGCAATTACACAGGTAAGTACAGGCTATTCTTCTCTTGTACTGGCTCATGTGGTGTGTTCAGTAGATAGAACACTTAAATGTTGCAATGTTGATTTTCAGGCAAGGTAATTTGACAGAAAACCATATGCCCTTGACTGGCAGATTTATTACAAAACCATTATGAAAATTCAAAGTTATTAACATTATTGTATTGGACCTAGTGGTACAAAAAACTTTCTAATAATGATTCTATAATCTTGTAATGCACAATCATGATGAACCTGTCAGATAAGGTGCACATGGTCTGAAATGGCCATAATAGGGCTTATTTATTGTAATCTTGTAATAAACTTCCATATTGAATGCAATATATTTCACATATTGGACAGCTTAACTTTATTACAGTTTCCTACGTTAACAAAAAGATGAAAATTGTTAACTGGAATTTCAAAATCAACAAATGCTTGATGTACTGATATTCCTGTACATGACTGTGTTCTTTCTCTGTTGTTCCATTTAGAACACCAAACTGGCATAAACTATATTATTTGAAGTTTTCTTGAATTATTCGATTTACCATTCATCCATATATCTGTAATGAAGTTAAAATAATATGAGAAAGAATAAAAAATGATCTAATGTTCGTTTGATGTTTCATAGTTTCAGTTATTTGTATAGAAATGGCGTTCTTTCTCAATTGCTTTCATTTTACAGAAAAAAAAAACAACATCTTTTAGTAAGATTATTTGATATTTTCTTGTAGTATGGGATATATTTAGACTTTGCCTCTTCCAGTACACTGTTTGCTGGATACTACTCAAAATACTCTATTAAAAGGAAGCCATGACATGGTAATTTTGTTGAAAACAAGACATGGTACTTGTATTGGAACAATAATATGGTACTTGTATCCAAGCTGTGACATGGTAGTTATATTGAAACCATGCCAGGTTTGATATGTTGATAGTAGTTATGTTGTGTATTTCAGCCAAGAACAGTTGCAGCTATTACAGTGTCACAGAGAGTAGCTTTAGAAAAAAGGTCTGATATGGGAGACCTGGTAAGATTTTTACATGTACCTTACCTTTACTGAATATATTATATTATACTTCCTGTTTTTATCATATGGAAGTTATTAAAGTGATATGTTAATCAGTTATCACAAAAACACTTTTTTACTAATTGACCCATAACTACGATATGCCTTTGTCAGAATTATGGCCCTTTTCGTACTTAGAAAATTTGAGTTTCCTGGTTAAAATTTTTGTTTAGGTCCACCTTTTCTCAAAAGTTATAAGAGCTGCAGCTTTGAAACTTGGCACACTTGTTTATTATCATTAGATGACTATGCAGGCCAAGAATTATAATTCTTACCTATATTTTGTTAGAATTATGGCCCTTTTTGTACTTGCTTACATACTCTCTAGCACTTGCAGATGAATGATGGCACTCATAAGCGGTGCTCTTGTATTACTATCAGTTAGAATATTGTGCTAGATTTGATGATTTGATATTTTTGTCATACAGGTGGGATATCGTGTGAGATTTGACGACACAACATCAGAGCATACAAAGATCAAGTATATGACAGATGGTATGCTGTTGAGGGAGGCCATATCTGATCCTCTCATGAAACGGTTTGTATAATTTCCTTTATATCATTTTTATACAGTTAACCACTTGTTGCTCCAGCATAAATGGCCCAAGCATCTGGCGCCAATTTCACGAAAATACTAAAGTTTGTTAGTTGACTTTAGTACATTAATTTGCGTAAGTTTTTACTTTTCTTAAGCAAATTAATGTGTTCAAGTCAGTTAACAAACTTAAGAATTTTTGTGAAATTTGGGCATGGGCTCACACAAGCAATTCATGTGGCCGGGAGTTGTTTTCCTTTCACTATGTATGGATCTATTAAAACCATGCATAACTTGATCATTTTGCTCAATGCTTTTGCTACTTTGACCGATCAACACTTTTTTTGTATAATATTAATAATAATTTGGCTGATCAAATACAAGATCTCGACCTAAGGTACGAAAACTTTGTCTATAATCTCTAGCATCTGACTGGTTGATTCTGAGCTCAAATACGAAATAGACCAATGGCAAGACTGCACTCCAATTCAGTTTTATAAACCTTCGGACAAAAATCATAGAAGTTAACAATATTAATGATTTATAACACAGTTGATAGCTGCATATTGTATCAACATGAATTTGATGTAGTTGACTCAGTAATTTGTTTCAAGGAGTTGATCTACAGCATAACCTTTGTAAGCACTACCTCTGACGTGCACTTCTGTTAATATGAAGACGTTTAGTATTGCAACCACACAGCTTTATTTACCAGTAAGCTTTTATTGTAATGAAAGCTTGAAGCTTATATGAATTTTTCTTGAGTTTGCTTCCTGAAAACCAGTTCTGATACCATGAGAAGCTATTGTTGTCATCTGGTAGGGGTCAGACCCACAGTCACCACTAGACCACTGCTCCCCTTAGTTTATTAGTTGATTAATTTGTCCATTCAAATCAACTTTTCTACATCAAACCTGTTACAATCTCTAGGGCAAGATTGTGCTGTATTTAACATAATATATATCATTAGCCTAGTGCTCTGCATGAAAGAAAGTTCATTATATAACTCAGAGACTTAAACATTTTCAGATTTCTGTGAAGGTAAAAAGCTTTAGCTCAGTTTCAGGTTGGTATGTTCTGTATTTATAGATACTCTATTGTGATACTTGACGAGGCCCATGAGAGGACTATACACACTGATGTCTTGTTTGGAGTGGTTAAATCAGCCCAGCACCAGAGACGTAAACTAGGAATGAAACCTCTCAAGGTGTTAGACAAAACATCACCAAAATATCAGTCTGAAAATTTAGATTTTAGGTGTTTCTGTTATTGATGAAAAATCTATAATATCTAAAGGAGAATGTATTTGGAAGTAATTTAAAACATCATTTTTATTTTTATTAAAAGCATTCAAGATGCATGTACATATGAACAGTGCTTCAGTAGTGTACATGATAGAAATGGTGATAATTTTTGCAAATGTGATTTGCAAGGTTTAAATTGTTAAAGAACTGAAAGACATGTTGTTTCACAGCACAAAGAGGCTTAAGTGATGGTATAAGCCAAAATGTATGTATTCTGGTAGAAATATCTTCATTCTAAATTTATCCATCCTTGTTTTGTTATAGATAATAGTGATGTCTGCAACAATGGATGTTGATCACTTCTCACAGTATTTTAACAAAGCACCTGTGCTCTACCTAGAAGGACGTCAGTTCCCAATTACAGTAAGTTCATTGGTTAATGAGGGTTGATCTTGGAGTGAGCATACATGACCTCTTTGAACCACTTGCCTGTCACCAAAGTTGGCTCAGATAGTTCTTGGGGTATAGAATTGGTTCTTGTTAGGAAGCTATCAGGCTAGGATATAGAAGACCTTTGGCTTTCCCTGGTACTTATGTCTGAAATAATCGGCAGAGTGACAGCTGGGGTCTTCCTCCACCATTTAAAATTGGAATATATGATGCCAGTATGACTTAAAACAAAAGAAAAGGGAAACAGACAAAAAAGAAATTCATAGTATGTACCGGTATGCTCAATGTGTAGAATGAATACGTTATTTTCATGGAACTTGCTTGACCTCAGTTTATGACTTTCTCACCACAAAAAGTAAACAAAGTATCATTCTAGATTATAAGATAGTTTTGTAAAGACATAAATTTGGTTTTCTTAAACAATATTTTAATTTAGTGTTTGTACAGTCATTTAGTTGCAAGAATACTATAGTTATATGCATGTTAACTGTGAACTTATTTTATTGATAAAAGTTGTCAGGGCCTAAGATAGAGTATTGTTTGTTTCCTCTGCAACTACCTATCCATTAAAATAGCCCCTACCTGAAATAGTTTATCACAAACATGAAAGCAATATTATTTTTAGCTCACCTGTCATGTAGTGACAGGGTGAGCTTTTGTGATCGCCCTTCGTCCGTCGTCCGTCCATCCACAATTTCTTGTGAACACCATAGATACCACATTTTGCAATCAATTTTAATCAAACCTGCACACAACTTGTAAAGTTGAAAGAGCCAAAATTTGTTAATTTTTACCTTGTGAACACACTAGAAGTGACATTTTATATTTGATTTTAACCACACTTACACACAACTTAAGTCACGATAAGATCTCGGTTCCTTTCGAAAACCGGCTAGATTCCATCACGGGTTCTAGAGTTACTACAAACTTGCAAAGAATGATTATCTTGATGATCTCTAGGCCTGGATCAAAACTGGGTCATGTCGGTTCAAAAACTAGGTCATCAGGTCAAATCAAAGGAAAAGCTTGTTAACAACCTAGAGGCCACATTTATGACCCTATCTTCATGAATCTTGGTCAGAATGTTTTTCTT
The DNA here is from genome assembly GCF_021730395.1 of Mercenaria mercenaria. Classification (NCBI taxonomy): domain Eukaryota; kingdom Metazoa; phylum Mollusca; class Bivalvia; order Venerida; family Veneridae; genus Mercenaria; species Mercenaria mercenaria. The sequence continues at coordinate 45,170 of NW_026459074.1, forward strand.
GATGATTTCTAGGCTAAGTTCGAAACTGGGTCATATGGGGTCAAAAACTATGTCACCCAGTCAGATCAAAGGAAAAGCTTGTTAACACTCTTGAGGCCACATTTATGATCCTACCTTCATGAAACTTGGTCAGAATGTTTATTTTGAAGATTCCTAGGCCAAGTTCGAAACTGGGTCATATGGGGTCAAAAACTAGGTCACACGGTCAAATCAAAGGAAAAGCTTGTTAACATTTGTTCATTTGATGTGCATGAAACTTGGTCAGAATGTTTGTCTGGATGAAATATCGAATGAATTTTTATCTTGGTCATGTGGGGTCAAAAACTAGGTCACCAGGTCAAATCAAAGAATAAGCTTTTTACACCCTAGGGGGCACATTTTTGATTCTATGTTCATAAAACTTGGTCAGAATGTTTGTTATGATGAAATCTTGGATGATTTCAAATCTGGGTCACATAGGGTCAAAAACTAGGTCACTAAGTCAAATCAAAGGAAAAGCTTGTATACACTCTAGAGGCCACTTTTTTGCTCCAATCTTCCCGAAACTTTGTCAGAATGTTTGTTTTCATGAAATTTTGGACAAGTTTGAATCTGGGTCATGTGGAATAAAAAACTAGGTCACTAGGTCAGATCAAAGAAAATGCTTGTTTACACTCAGGAGGCCACGTTTTTTTGGTCCAATCTTAATGAAAATTGGTCAGAATATTTGTCTCCATGAAATCACTAGGTAAAACATGTTTACACAGTTATGGTATGTTAATAAGGTGAGCGACCTAGGGCCATCTTGGCCCACTTGTTAGGATGTGTGGCTGTAGTACTAAAGGAAACCTATCACTTCAGTTTGTTACTTTGATACAGATTACAGAATGTATTACAAATGTCAATGAGTGAAAATGTTGCTAAACATATAAGAGGCACAGTCAGATTGATTTTAGAACTAGAAAGGTATTAACATGATAGAAATGTATAAAAAAATTAGTTTCTCTAAGTACCTACCTGGCCTTCATTATGTTAGTCTTCAAAGGGGTAACAAAGATATATTTAAGGTTGGCCAAAAGCTAATTGTACCATAATCAAGAGAATCTTTGTTTTCAATCAAAACTTAAATGCTATTGTTGCATGGCACATTTGAAATTACATTGTCAGTAAGGAATATAACCTCCAAAGATAGTAAGATTGTTTTTTAAGAAATAATATATCCCAAACAGTGATTTGTCAATGAATAAAATCATTGTTTGGAGTTCAGATGCAAATGAATTATATCACGAGGGCATAGCATGAAAACAAATTGGGTTGTGTTAGAATATAAGACATTTAGAGAATATTACATGAGTGTCTTTTCATATTGAATTTATTAAACGAGTTGAATAAAATGAGACTCTGTTTAATAAATTCAATGCGGACACAAATGTAATATTCTTGTTAATATCACATGTAAGCTTTTACTGTTGAAACATCAAAATTTCTTCTTTCTCTACCTATTATAGACCAAGTAAATTCACCTAACATCTCCTATAAATAAACAACGTCAATGTCAAAGCTTTATTACACTAGTGTGTTATCAAATTTATGTAATGGCTTAAATTTCACTCCCGCGACGTCAAATATGTGATAAAGAAAATTAGTTAACAGTTTGTTAATAAATTGTGTGTAATATTTTCAGGTGATGTACTGTAAAGAAGAGCAGTCAGATTATTTGTTTGCTTCACTGGTGACACTGTTCCAGATACATAGGGAAGCTCTTCCTCAGTTAGTATTTGAAAGTTTCTTATTCCTAGTCAATTTTTAGAATAATGATTTTTAAATATTCAAAGCGTTTCAGTCAGTTTGGATAATGGTTGGGAACCTACAGTTGAAAAGCACAAGACTTCCAGACAAAGTTTATCCATAGACAATACAAATGTTTTAATTGAAAAGATCGCATTCACTGATGAAGGTAATGGACAAGCTTGTACTGGTATGAAATCCAGGAGCAGTGGATATATTAACTGGCCTCTGTATATAACTGAAATACTGCTGATAATCCAGGCAAAACACAACTAAATATACAAGTACATGGATATGAAGATAAATTTTGTATCACCATATTTGAGCACTTTGATTTCCTTCAGACTGTTATTGGTTTATAGATACAAAATTATGTCTCCAACACCTCTGTGCTGTGGGAGACATATTGATTTACTCCTGTCTGTCTGTGTGTCTGTCCGTCTGTCACAAATCTTGTCCACACTCTTAAGTCGAACATTTTTCATCTGATCTTCACCAAACCTGAGCAAAATGTGTTTGCCAATAAGTCCTCGGCCAAGTTCGATAACTAGCCAAATTGGCCCAGGCCGCTTCAGAATAATGGCCCTTGAATTACCGATAGGCCGCTTACTCCAGCACTTATCTGATAGGCCGTTTACTCCAACACTTACTCCAAAACTATCAAAGGTATATTTTCTGTGAGTAAACAGTATATAAAGACTGACTTACTATTCAGATAATTTGGCAGTTGTGGGAGACATGTGCTTTTCTCAAAAGCAGCTCTAGTTATGTCTCCCACCACACAGTGGTGTGGGAGACATATTGATTTACTCCTGTCTGTGTGTCTGTCTGTCTGTGTGTGTGTCTGTCACAAAGCTTGTCCTCACTCTTAAGTCGAACATTTTTCATCCGATCTTCACCAAACTTGAACAAAATATGTTTGACCATAAGTCCTCATCCAAGTTCAATAACTTGCCAAATCAGCCCAGGCACTTTTGAATTATGGTCCTTGAATTACTGATTGGGACCATTCATCTAAACCATCCGGACTTCCCAGTCATTACTGATCGCAACCAATCATCCAAACCACCCAGAACTCCCAGACATTACTGATGAGAACCATTCACACAAACCACCCAAACCACTTTGAATCACTAAATGATTAATCAGTTGTGGGAGACATGTGCTTTTCTCCAAATCAGCTCTAGTTTTAGTTTGATTTTTGTATACAATTTTTATTTTTTTATCAGAATCTGATTGTTAATTTCATAAAGCTATCATTTGACATATAGATGTTATTTTATATAGATTAATACATTTATCTGATTCTAGGGAGGACATTTTGATATTTTTGACGGGACAAGAAGAGATAGAGTCTGCTGCTAAGTCAATACGAGATATAGCTAGAAACATCACAGGGAATGTTCCCAACTTGATTGTTTGTCCATTGTATGCTGCACTGCCTTCACAGCAACAGTTGAAAGTGTTCCAGCCTACACCAAAGGTATGTTCCAAACTTGATTGTCTGTCCAATGCATTCTGCGCTACCTTCCCAACATAGCTAAAAGTGTTCGAGCCTACACCAAAGGTAAATGTTCCCAACTTGATTGTCTGTCCACTGTATGCTTCACTGTCCTCTCCACAACAGCTAAAAGTGTTTTAGCCTTCACCAAATGTAAGTGTTCCTTTCTTAATTGCCTATCTACTGTGTGCTGCACTGTCTTCCAAACAACAGCTGAAAGTGTTCCAGCCTACACCAAATTAAAATGGTCCCAACTTGACTGTATGGGCTTCTGTGGCTGAAGCTGGCTCACTGTTGGTGGTTCTACCCAGATGCCCCCCCCCCCCCCACTTCACTGTCTACAAACTGTCTGTGAAATCTAGGTCAAGTTTAAAACTAGGTAAGGTGAGGCAAATAATGCAAAATTGGGTAACCTGAGGTCTTAAACTAGGTGACTAGGTCAAATAATAGAAAAACCTTATTAACACTTTAGCCCATATTTTCCACTTGATCATCATAAATCTTTGTCAGAATGTTTGTCTCTATCAAAATTTAGTTCAAGAACACAATTTGGTTACCTGAGGTCAAGAACAAGGTCACAAGGTCAACCTTATAAACACTGTAGAGGCCACATTTTCCATTTGATCTTTATTTAACTTTGTCAGAATGTTTGTTTCTGTGAAATCTAGGTCAGTTTCAAAACTGGATTAACTGAGGGCTTAAACTAGGTCTCAAGGTCAAATCATAGAAAAATCTTGCACTGTAGAGGCCAAATTTTCTACTTTATCATCATAAATCATAGTCAGAATGTTGTCTCTGTAAAATCTATGTCAAGTTCAAAAGTGGATTACCTGAGCTCAAAACTGGGACACTAGGTTAAATCATGGAAAAACATTGTTAACTCCTTGGAGGCCACATTTTCTACTTGATTTTCATAAAACTTTGTCAGAATGTTTGTCTTGAAGAAATCTAGGTCAGTTTTGAAACTGGATAAGTTAGGTAAAAAACTAGGTTACTAGTGTTTTTTGATTTTGGCTGGAGCTAGTTGCTTCTATATGACTTTATGGCTGTAATTATGGAAAATCCTCTACTTGTCAGATTTTGCGGTTATTTCACTGCAGTGTTCTTCTACCAAATTCTTTGAAGTTATTATGATTTATCTTAGAACTTGATTGCCAGGGGCCGGATTTGTTTTCTGTATATTGCTATAATTAAGTTAAATTTCGAAAATCTTTTCCTTAGAAACCTCTGGGCCGACTTTGGAATAATTCCTAGAAGTGTTCCTTTGTTGACCCTCTACCAAAATTGTTCAGTCTGGGTTTGAAATTCAGGTGAGCCATCTAAGGCCATCATGGTCCTCTTGCCTTTGTTTGCAGAGGTGTTTGAACATGCATAAACTCAAAGTAAGTGGAGATTACTCAAATGATAAACACATTGAATGTTTTACACCAGAATTTTTCTGTAGTTGCATGTGCATAGCAATTAACTGGTTTTGGTCTATTTTCAGGGATGTCGTAAAGTGATTATTGCTACAAATATAGCAGAGACGTCCATTACAGTCAGTGGTGTGAAATATGTAATAGATTCTGGCAAAGTTAAAGCTAAGTAAGCATGACTATATTTTGCTCACTTACAGTTTGCGGTTCTGCCCTTGATATTGCAGTTCTTTTTATCTCTTCTTTAGAAGATTAAGACACCAGTGAAAAAATATCACACTGACTTGCTAGTCCCTAGTACTGTTAAACCTTTAAGGCTTCTTACAAAGTTAATATCATTGTCATAGAACAGGTTGACTTACTTGTACTTAATGGTTGGTTAAAGTGATAGCACTAAACACTAACAAAATTAAATGCAAGTTTTACATTTGAGCAATCAGAAAAATTTGCTTTATTGGTTAATCTGCTTAAAATGTCAATCAGATCTTTAAGGAGGTTCTTTGAAAGTTCAAAATGCAACAAGCAAAATAGTAAAATGCCCAGCTTGATTGGGCTTGTTTACTAGAGTTGATGAATTGTGCAACACCCCTCACACACCGAAGATTGGCTAAAGCGGAACTCTCTTTCTAATTAATCCTGAAGTTCTAGAAATAATAACAACACTGAGTCCAAACAAAGTACAACATTTTACAGCCGTCACATGATATTTTGAAAGACTGTTTGCTGCCTTAAAGGGTAATAAGATTTAATGCAACCAAGCCAATAATTGCTTCCATGGTCCTGATTTGATTGATTCTTTTCAATAAAGGTACTAAAATTGCAGTGTCACTCACGTCTCTCGGCTCAGAACAGCTTTAAACAACAGAAGTATTAGATTTATTTTCAAATTTTCATACAATGTAGTGCAAGGTGTGTTATATTTATTATTTATCTCAAAGTTTACATTAGCATGCAAGAATTTTTACTCTGTTACCAAAGTTAAACATGGAAATCTTATATTTCAGGATATATAGTTCTCGAGGTGGCCTTGACCTTATGAAGGTTGTACATGTGTCACAGGCTCAGGCACAGCAAAGATGTGGCCGTGCCGGACGTGAGTCTCCAGGGACTTGCTACAGACTGTACACTGAACAACAGTATGAAGCTTTCAGGAAGACTACAGTTCCAGAGATACAAAGGTAATTTCGTCTGATCAATAATGAGAAATAATATTCTTGCAAATTTAAGAAACTTACACTGTATGTAAACTGGCTATAATGAATGTAGGACAATACCTCCATGCCCTAACCCCCTTCCTGGACATACTTCCCTGTTCAAATTGACCTAGGTGTACAAAGTTTCCATTGATTTTATTTTTAAAAAAACACTTTGAAATTTGAAAATTTCAGCACAAGTTGAAAAATGGTAATTTTCTTGGTTATATTTGTAAAAAAAGTCAAAGGGGGGATTTGATCAAATTTGGCAAAGGGTAGTTGGGGTTGAGTTGCCGGTACTAGTTTCAAATTCATTTGAAAATATGATAAGAAGACCTTGAAACACTTGTCCTTCACCATCATTGGTTGAAGCATGTTAGTGTCAAATTCAATGATACTGACTGAATGGTGAACAGTGCAGACCGTGCACAGATGTTCAGGCTGATCTTGGTCTGCACTGAACTCAAAGGCAGAATCACTTGCCGCCAGCAGGCTAAGTGTTAACAGCTGATTTAACTTTCAGACAACTGGACCATGTTCTCAATGATAATTTGATAGAAGACTGTGTCTGAAGTCATTTGCCCTCTGCCTCATAGTCTTGTGGAGAACTTATCAGTATGAACTGGTACAAACTCCAGTTACATTGGTTAGGTTATTTAACCGTACCCATAGTATAACTGAAAAATTGCTGGAAAAAAGCATTAAAGCCAGCATACAGACAGACGAACACATATTATTTTCAGCAATGAAACAGTCATAACATGAAAGTGAATTTAAAATTAGCAGTGTATCTTTTACTTATTTCAGATGTAATTTAGCAAGTGTAGTTTTACAGTTAACTGCGATGGGTATACAAGATGTTGTCAATTTTGATTTTATGGATAAACCTTCATCTGATGTGAGTTTGTTGAAATTTGACTTCATTAATTAATATTTTCATTGTGATTCTAAATTGAAATTTGAAAAATAAATAAAGTCTAAAAGTTCTGATTTTGAATGGATTTGAAACTGTTTTATGCTGGAGATATTTTTTAAAAAGCCTTTAAATGACAAATAATGACAGTTGTATAAATTTGTACAGTATAGAAAGTCATTGTTCAAGGTGCCTTTAATATGTATAATGACCTTGGCTTGTTAGATGCCAACTGGTACACAATGGCATAATTTATGAATATCTTAGAAACCAACAACTTTCTAGAATTAAGATCTTGAAAACAAAAATCTTTGAATAATTTCTTAAATTGCGAAAAGGGTATTTTATATCACTGAATAGTTTATATGTCTTATTTGATATTGTACAGGCTATTTTAAGTGCAATAGAACAATTGAAACTTCTTGGGGCATTGGAGAATACAGAAGAAATTAAGGTAAGGTAGTTTGCTAGCAAATTGGTAGGAGGTCACTTCACTTTAGTATACTTCATCCATGTTTAAACTTATTTTGTAGTGTGTATGATTTTGATGCACTTCTTGGGTTGTGTATGCTATTTTTGAATAGTCTGTAAAGCTTGTTGATATTTGAATTATTTTTGATGGGGCAAAACTACATCATTTTAAATCATATTTCTGACAAGTGATAGTAAATTTTTAATTGTATAAATGGTACCTTTCAGTAGTATTTTAGATAGTTTTTGTTTATGCACATTATATATGCACAGATCACTGCAAGTTTCTAAGAAATTTATTTGTATTTATTTTGCTTTTTCAGTTGACAGCAATTGGCAAACAAATGGCAGAGTTTCCTCTTGACCCTAGAATGTCAAAGGTTATCTTATCAGCTAAAGATTTCAAATGTTTGTAAGTAATTTGTTGATTTAGTAAAGTGATTGTTTTGCAACACTAAGCTTGTGTTGAATTTGAAATTACCTCTAAGGCTTTTGTCACGGAAATGAAGTTCTCACAGATACCTCACTTGAGGAACATTTCAAGTTTCACCTTTCAAGTTGCTTGCTGAAGACTGATGGCTGCAACCAAAGCCTTTTCAAAGGGCCACCCTAAGCATTGAATAAATCCTTGAGTGGCAGCTGGAGTCTTTCTCATCCTGGAAAATTGCGATATAACCTGCACTGTGTTAGAGTGACTTAATTTTCATCCGAGTTGTTTCCTTAAATCTATAACCTGAAATTTTGAAATATGTTTGTCCTTTAGTGGTTTGAATCTAACATCTTCCAGGCATTGAATGTTTTATTAACCAGGTTTTCGTTGAAAACCTGAGTTATTAGATTGGGGTATGTCGTTGGTCGGGCGGGCGGATGGGCGGCAGCGTCAAACTGGTGTTTCCGGTCAATAACTTTTGTTTCGGTAAAGATATTTGAATAAAACTTGGTAGGTATGTAGCTTATATCAAGACAAAGGCTGGGATTGAATTTGGGGTTTCTGGGGTCAAGGTCAAGGTCACTGTTACTTAAAATAGAAAAAGGGTTTCCGGTCAATAACTTAACTTAGGAATGAGCTATCATGATGAAACTTGGTGTATAGAAAACTTATATAAAGTTGTAGCTTGGGATTGATTTTTGGGTTTCTGGGATCAAGGTCAAGGTCATTGTTACTAAAAATAGGGTTAGGGTTTAGGGTTAGGGTTAGGGTTGTGCTTTAAAGTGGTGCACTGTGATTCAGTATACTTTTTTATTCTTGTGAAAAGTGTTGAAAACCTGGTTTCGTGGCATTGCCGCGTTTCTTGTCTACTATTATTTTTTATTTTCTTAAAGACTATAGCAAAATCTTTTATTACCAGCTAGAGGATAGCAAGTTTGATACTTTAACCCTTATCATGCTGGACACGATTGAGTCTACCTTTGCGACCAGTGTAGATCATGATCAGCCTGCACATCCATGTAGTCTGATCATGATCTGCACTGTTCGCCATACAGTCAGTACTGTCCAAATTGAAAAATGGACAAGTTCATTATAGAAATTTAGCAGGGTAATGGTAAGATATCTATCTTTCATTAAAAGATCTTATATTTAGATATTTACTTAAAATGTAGAAAATCCCCATCAAATGTTTTTAACTTTACTTAATATATAGATTAATTGTATATGTAAAGCTTCATTTGCAATAAAATGTCATGCAGTAAAAGTTGATTCCAGTTTTTTAGTGGTAATACACATTTATACTGTGTTCAGCCAAAGCTGTTTACAGTATGTACTATTTTAAACCTAATGCATAGTACTGTTAATACACATAAACTTGTTAATTTTATGTTTACTTAAACTGTGTGTTTTATTTTTTCACGTTATTACATATGAAATTCGAATTTTGTATACCTTAAATTAAGCAAAATGTTTGTTAGTTAACAAGACGCATTGTTGTTTGAAGATCAGAACAGTCAGTTTTGGATATTAAAGCTACTAATTTACACCCCTACTTCTAACAACTTACAACTTTATCTGATTAATTAAAGTCTTTGAATACAGTTTATTTTATTTAATGTAAGCAAGACGTATATCTTTGCAACATAAACTTGATGATTTTGGTCGAGTCTTTGATAATTGGGCATGAAAATGTGATAATTGGACCAACAGCTATTAGAAAAATATATATACTAAGACTTGAAAAGTTAATAAATACATTTGTAATAGTAACTTCGAAGACAAAGGCCTAAATTTATTGCCATTTAGATTTTAGAAATGATTTTTAGCTCGGCTATTCATAGAATAGTAGAGCTATTGGACTCGCCCATGCGTCGGCATCCGCCCGATTTGGTAAAGTTTTTGTATGTAAGCTGGTATCTCAGTAACCACTTGTGGGAATGGATTGAAACTTCACACACTTATTCACTGTGATAAACTGACTTACATTGCACAGGTTCCATAACTCTATTTTGCTTTTTTACAAAATTATGCCCCTTTTTTGACTTTGAAATTTTGGTTAAGGTTTTGTATGTAAGCTGGTATCTCAGTAACCACTTGTGGGAATGGATTGAAACTTCCCACACTTATTTACTGTGAAAAACTGACTTACATTGCACAGGTTCCATAACTCTATTTTGCTTTTTTACAAAATTATGCCCCTTTTTCGACTTAGAATTTTTTGGTTAAGGTTTTGTATGTAAGCTGGTATCTCAGTACTCACTAATTGGAATGGATTGAAACTTCACACACTTGTTCACTGTCATGATCTGACATGCACAAAGCAGGTCCCATAACTTTATTTTGCTTTTTTACAAAATTATGCCTCTTTTTCAACATAGAAATTTTTGGTTAAGATTTTGTATGTAAGCTGGTATCTCAGTATCCACAAATGGGAAAGGATTGAAACTTCATACACTTGTTCACTGTCATGATATGACATGCAGTGCAAAGGGTCAATAACTCAACTTCGCATTTTACAAAATTATGCCCCTTTTTCCGCTTAGGAGTTTTGGGTTAAATTCTTATATGTAAGCTGGTATCTCAGTACCCACTAATGGGAATGGATTGAAACTTCACATACTTGTCCACTGTCATGAGCTGATAAGCACTATGCAAGTTCCATAACCCTATTTTGCTTTTTTACTAAATTATGCCCCTTTTTCGACTTTCGTATTCATTCAGTCGACAAGGCTGTTGAATAGTCGAGCGTTGCTGTCCTCTGACAGCTCTTGTTAGAAATGCTTTAGATAGAATGTGGACTATTGTAGAGTTTGACGTTTTAAATCACTAGTTGTTTTTCCTGTTACAGAGAGGAGATTCTTACAATTGTGTCACTTCTGTCTGTGGATTCTGTTCTGTATACCCCACAAAGCAGGGTAACTGTTTGATATTTATACTTTTTGTAATTGAGTAATGCAAGATGATTGTATACTTCATGTTTTCAGTGGTTTTACAGTTTATGGAAGTTTGTTTTGGGTTTAACACCATTTTTCAACAGTATTTCAGTTATGTAATGGCGGGCAGTTAACCTAACCAGTGTTTCTGGGTTCTGTACCAGTTCAAACCTGTTTTCCACAAGTAACTGCCAACTTCCCCACATTAATTAGCGATGGAGGATGAATGATTCCACACACAATGTCTTTTATCAAATTGTCACGGAGAACATATGCCTCGCCCAGTGATCCGTAGATCTGTGCTCTCCCAATTGAGTTAATAGGGCGGGCTCAGTTTATGGAAGTATATATGGATGGATTATTTTAAAAACTTTCAGTGTGGGATTTTTATGCCCCCGCCATAAAATGGGGGGATGGGGGGCATATAGTGTTACCCCTGTCCGTGTGTGTGTTTGTGTGTTCAGGAAAGGGTGGTGTTCGTGTCCGGGCCTTAACTTTGACATGCAATGTCCGATTTCAGAATAATTTGACACAAATGATAAGCATGGATAGACGGTGTGTCTTGTGCAAAACCATTTCACTAGTTCAAAGGTCAAGGTCACAGTCCTTGGTTGAGCTTAGCCAATTTTCACTACATACACAGAATTCTAAATTTTCTGGTTTTCCTACAATATTTTTTTTTGTAAATAAATAGGGCCAAGGGTCCTTCTTTTAGTTTGTGAGCAGTACCATGCCTGTGACCTTTCTCATGTTGCAGGGGCATCCATGTCTGTGACACATTTTTAGTTATTATATGATTTTCCTGGAATGCAATTGAATGTAATTTATAAATCATTCTTTCCACAATATATAGCTACATCAGTAAAGTTATAGATAGTTATAAATACCTACAAAAAGATATAAAATAATCCAGCAGATGACCCCTGGTGTTTTGGGGTCAGTAGGTCAAATGTCAAGGTCACAGTAACCTAGAGACTGAAAATGGACTCCACTCAGTAAATTAAGAACCATTTAGCCTAATCTCTTCAAATTTAATAGGTTGATTGCCTGGGGCCATTAGATGACCTTTATAGCTTTAGGGTCAGTAGAGGTTAAGGTCACAAGGACTTTGACACTGAAAACAGTGTCAGCTCAGTGACTGAAGAACATTTTAACCTGCTGTCCACAAACTTCATAGGATGTTTGCCTGATGTGAGTAGATGACATTATATTGCAGGTCAGAAGGTCAAAGGGTAATTAGTGATCTCGGGACTGGAAACAAGACAGGCCATCATGGGCGGCACATGTGTTGTACAAACAGCTCTTGTTATTTTACGTTTTGACAGATTTTTACCTTCCATAATGGTGGTTTGAGAAATACTCAGAAAACCGTATGTAGGTTATATGTATTTACAGAGGGAGCAAGCAGTAGCTGTAAGACAAAAGTTTATGTCAAGTGAAGGCGACCATATAACACTACTCAATGTATTCAGGGCTTATAAAGGTGTAAATGGGAACAAGGTGAGATATTTTTAGCTCGACTATTCGAAGAATAGTCTAGCTATTCTACTCACCCTGGCGTCGGCGTCGGCGTCACACCTTGGTTAAGTTTTTGCATGCAAGTACATACAGCCATCAATTAAAGGCATATAGCTTTGAAACTTATTTTTTCTTTTTCTAGGTCAATTACCAGCCTCTCTGGGTCAAGTCCCATAACTCTGACATGTATTTTGAGCAAATTATGCCCCCTTTTGGACTTAGAAAATTTTGGTTAAAGTTTTACATGCAAGTTACTATCTCCAAAACTAATGCAGATATTGATTTGAAACTTCACATGTGTCTTCGGCGTTATAAAACTAGTTGATAGCAGCAAGTCCCATAACTCTGACTTTCATTTTGGCCAAATTATGCCCCCTTTTGGACTTAGAAAATTCTGGTTAAAGTTTTGCGTGCAAGTACATACAGCTATTTCTAAAAGGCGTATAGATTTGAAACTTATTTTTTCTTTTTCTAGATCAATTATCAACCTCACTGGGTCAAGACCCATAACTCTGACCTGTATTTTGAGCAAATTATGCCCCCTTTTAGACTTAGAAAATTTTGGTTAAAGTTTTACATGCAAGTTACTATCTCTAAAACTAATGCAGATATTGATTTGAAACTTCACATGTGTCTTCGGGGTTATAAATCTAGTTGGTAGCAGCAAGTCCTATAACTCTGACCTTCATTTTGGCCAAATTATGCCCCCTTTTGGACTTAGAAAATTCTGGTTAAAGTTTTGCGTGCAAGTACATACAGCTATTTCTAAAAGGCATATATATTTGAAACTTATTTTTTCTTTTTCTAGATCAGTTACCAACCTCACTGGGTCAAGTCCCATAACTCTGACATGTTTTTTGAGCAAATTATGCCCCCTTTTAGACTTAGAAAATTTTGGTTAAAGTTTTACATGCAAGTTATTATCTCCAAAACTAATGCAGATATTGATTTGAAACTTCACATGTGTCTTCGGGGTTATAAATCTAGTTGATAGCAGCAAGTCCCATAACTCTGACCTTCATTTTGGCCAAATTATGTCCCCTTTTGGACTTAGCAAATTCTGGTTAAAGTTTTGCGTGCAAGTACATACAGCTATTACTAAAAGGCATATAGATTTGAAACTTATTTTTTCTTTTTCTAGATCAATTACCAACCTCACTGGGTCAAGTCCCATAACTCTGGCATGTATTTTGGGCAAATTATGCCCCCTTTTGGACTTTGAAAATTCTGGTTAAAGTTTTACATGCAAGTTTCTATCTCCAAAACTAATGCAGATATTGAATTGAAACTTCACATGTGCCTTCGGGGTTATAAAACTAGTTGATAGCAGCAAGTCCCATAACTGGTATGCATTTTGGTCAAATTATTTCCCCTTTTGAACTTAAAACTCTTTTGATATTTAACCTTTTTGGGTAATATTTTCCTGCTTCTGGGACAATATTTCGAATAGTCGAGCTTGGCTGTCTTACGGACAGCTCTTGTTATTTTTTGAGTGCCTCTGTACAAAAGGTTTACCATGCTTTCTTTATTTGTTATACAGATCAAATATTTGTCAGAAAATGAAAAAAAAAAGAAATAAAAAATCACAAGACACTTGTGAATTGTTATATCAGTAACATGCAGATAAGTGCTGTATTACTGTGCCAACTGAAGATGGTTACTGAGTTAGGTAAAGGGAGAACACGGTAAAAAAATTTTAAAAATGATTTTTTCTGCCACTAAAGACTGTTTCTGTAATTACATTGACTTTCAGCAATGGTGCCAAGAGAATTTTATCAACATGAGAAATATGCGGACAGTGTTCGATGTACGACGACAGCTCAGGGATATATGTGTCAGACAAGATCTACCTCTCAATACATGTGGTCACGATACAACTTCTATCAGGTAGCGTCTTCAGCTTACTCATGGTGTTCCATTTTGAAATGGATTTTAATAAATCAACAAAAGGGATGACTATGATTACGGCATGTATGGTATTTATCATAGTCTAATCTCACAGCCATTTTTCAAAGAAAAACTGGACACATTATCAAGTCTCTTTCTGACCATTTGGTTGATTTTGCAGATGTTCTGTTAATTCTTAACAGATCAACTTGGTCTCATTTCTTTTAGCAGATTAATAGATACTTCATTGGATGATTGCCTGTGGTTATTAAATGATCCATAGTTTTGGGAGTTTGTAGGTCAAAGGTCATGTTGACCTCAAGACTAGAAATGGTGTCCATGCAAGATTGTTTAGTTCCTTCTAACTATATAGAAAGTTTGCCTGTGATAAGACGACCCTACAGTTTTTGGGGTCCATAGGTTGAAAGTCGAGGTCACAGTGACCTCGAGACTGAAAACAGTTAAACTGTTTAATTAGAGCACATTGGGCTTCAGTAGTCAAACTTAATAGAATGATTGCCTTTAGTCATGAGGTGACTTCTTATGTTTTAGAAGTTTGTATGCCAAAGGTCAAGGTTACAGTGACTAAGACTGAAACAGTTTTCCTTTCAATTACTAAATAACCTTTTGACTTACTGTCTCCAACCTTCAAAGGACAGTAGATGACTCGTATTATGTTCTGGGTCAGAAGGTCAAAGGGTACTGGTTTCAGACCAGTTTCCGATAAAAAATGAGGGTTTTCATTATTGAAAACCTGAGTTATTAGATTGGGGTATGTCGTTAAGCGGACGGGCGGATTGGCGGCGGCGTCAAACTGGTGTTTCCGGTCAATAACTTTTGTTTCGGTAAAGATATTTGAATAAAACTTGGTATGTATGTAGCTTATATCAAGACAAAGGCTGGGATTGATTTTGGGGTTTCTGGGGTCAAAGTCACTGTTACTTAAAATAGAAAAAGGGTTTCCAGTCAATAACTTAACTTAGGAATGAGCTATCATGATGCAACTTGGTGTATAGAAAACTTATATAAAGTTGTAGCTTGGGATTGATTTTTGGGTTTCTGGGATCAAGGTCAAGGTCATTGTTACTAAAAATAGGGTTAGGGTTTAGGGTTAGGGTTGTGCTTTAAAGTGGTGCACTGTGATTCAGTATACTTTTTTATTCTTATGAAAAGTGTTGAAAACCTGGTTTCGTGGCATTGCCGCGTTTCTTGTATTTATTTTTAAATACATATTGTTTACAAAAATAATCTACAAATCTTTAAACCCTAATCTTTACTCTTTGCAAGGATGTAAACAATACCAACCTTATCTGCGCATGTGTCCAAAAACAGGTGCTCCGAAAGGGCAGTCTAATTAACGTTAATTGGTTTATCTACAGTACCAGTTTCCGACAAATGGTTTTGTAAGCAACTTTAAAATTAATATGACAGGAAATCTTTTATAATTTTGATTTTAAATTATGTAATTAACCTTTACTACCTTTTCCCATAAATCGTACAGGGTGTGGCTATCTTCCGTTCCGTTACGTACGGTACCGTACAGCACCTGTGTAATCATATTATGCAACACTTCATGCAAGCACCTTTCACATTGTGTATTTGTCTAGCATGTAGACAGCAGTTTATTTGATTACTATATGCACTGTGCTCTCTGTATAAAGGAGTTTTAAATCGACTTTAAGTCCTTAAGCTGTGTCAATATATATTTAAAAAAGCAAAGAAAAAAGATAAAAATTTTTAGCGTAGACTGGGCTTCGAACTCACGACCTCTCACACCTGAGGCGAGCGCTCTACGTCGTTACTAATTACCAATTTGATAAAATAGAAATATAATTTCCTGAATACTTTATCCAGTTATAAAGGGAGAGTAATTCTACAACGGAGTGCAAATCATAGGCTCTGGATTTACCTCCTTGGAATCGGACAAACATAGGGTTGTCTTCCGCGCATGCGTGTCATGTGGAATCCCTCAATGTAAACAAAACAGAAAGTTGATTGCTTAATAAAGAAGGTAGAATTTCTCTGTAAACACTTGCCATTGATGTACGCAATTTTGCTCGATGATTGCTTGTGAAACAGCGTTCCAAAACATATACACTCGAAACCCGTTATAACGCTTCTCGATATACCGCGGTCCTCGGTATAACGCTGTATGGCCTTGGCGCCCAAATTTTAGAGAGTAAAAAAATCCAAAAAAAAAAAAAAAAAAAAAAAATCCGCGGATGTTACTTAATTTGATCATAACCAGCGTTAAAACTACAAGTACCTGTGTACTTTAACACCTTTCCATGACAACTGTCACAAAAATCAATAATCGTCTGCTAGCTTACTTGTTTGCGTATCAAGGGTCATTGTTTATTGGAGAGTCAGTCTACCTTACAAGTGTATGAATTAGTGAGAAGGGGAAACAATGTAATTTATTTATGCATTTCTATGTAAAGAAAAATATTGTTGATCAAACACAATAATAAAATAATCAGAATTTTTTTTTTCACAATAATGAAATAATGAAAAACTAACTTAAAAAGAAATATGCAAGTTTTTATTTTTTCAAATTATGTCTGGATAATTGTGATATTTCTGAAAAATGTAACTTTCACTCATCTAAAGCTTGCAGTGTACTGTAAATAACATTTGTCTAAAATTGAAAACAGAATGTGCATTTCAAAGTTACAAAGCAAAGCATGAAAAAAAGTCACTTTTGGCAATATACTGAAAATGAAAATTGAGTATAGATGGAACACATTAATTTTATATTACATTGTTTGTCAGCACAAAGAAGTTTTCACTATACTTGTGTTTTATTATCATTATTATTTTCAGTATTATTACTGTATCTTTTATCATCCTACATGTAATATAATATAATAATAATAATAATAATAATAATAATTATAACAATAATAATTATGATTATTAGCTCACCTGTCACAAAGTGACAAGGTGAGCTTTTGTGATCGCGCGGTGTCCGTCGTCCGTCCGTCCGTCAGTCCGTGCGTGCGTCTGTCCGTAAACTTTTGCTTGTGACCACTCTAGAGGTCACATTTTTCATGGGATCTTTATGAAAGTTGGTCAGAATATTCATCTTGATGGTATCTAGGTCAAGTTCGAAACTGGGTCATGTTCCATCAAAAACTAGGTCAGTAGGTCTAAAAATAGAAAAACCTTGTGACCTCTCTAGAGGCCATATATTACACAAGATCTTCATGAAAATTGGTCAGAATGTTCATCTTGATGATATCTAGGCCAAGTTCGAAACTGGGTCACGTGCCGTCAAAAACTAGGTCAGTAGGTCTAAAAATAGAAAAACCTTGTGACCTCTCTAGAGGCCATATATTTCACAAGATCTTCATGAAAATTGGTCAGAACGTTCACCTTGATGATATCTAGGTCAAGTTCGAAACTGGGTCACGTGCCATCAAAAACTAAGTCAGTAGGTCAAATAATAGAAAAACCTTGTGACCTCTCTCAAGGCCATATTTTTCATGGGATCTGTATGAAAGTTGGTCTGAGTGTTCATCTTGATGATATCTAGCCCAAGTTCGAAACTGGGTCACGTGCGGTCAAAAGCTAGGTCAGTAGGTCTAAAAATAGGAAAACCTTGTGACCTCTCTAGAGGCCATATATTTCATGAGATCTTCATGAAAATTGGTCAGAATGTTCATCTTGATGATATCTAGGTCAAGTTTGAAAGTGGGTCACATGCCTTCAAAAACTAGGTCAGTAGGTCAAATAATAGAAAAACCTTATGACCTCTCTAGAGGCCATATTTTCCATGGGATCTGTATGAAAGTTGGTCTGAATGTTCATCTTGATAATATCTAGGCCAAGTTCGAAACAGGGTCATGTGC